>NW_023460643.1:0-34019 GCF_013731165.1 Rhagoletis pomonella | reverse complement strand
GGTTCCGAAGTTATAGCTGATAAAATATGCCACGCCTATGGGATGTGCCACGCCCCCTTTTACAAACTCGTTTATATATACCCTCGTATAAGCACCTACCATTGATATGTCTGCATACCAAATTTCAAGCTCGTGGGACTTATGGTTCCGAAGTTATAGCTGATAACGGATTCCACGCCTATAGGATGCGCCACGCCCCCTTTTACAAACTCATTTATATAAACCCTCATATAAGCACCTACTATTGATATGTCTTCATACCAAATTTCAAGTTCATGGGGCTTATGGTCAGGAAGTTATAGCTGATAAAATATGCCACGCCTGTGGGATGAGCCACGCCCCCTTTTACAAACTCGTTTATATATTCCCTCGTATAAGCACCTGCCATTGATATGTCTTCATACCAAATTTCAAGTTCATGGGGCTTATGGTTCCGAAGTTATAGCTGATAAAATATGCCACGCCTATGGGACGTGCCACGCCCCCCTTTTACAAACTCATTTATATAAACCCTCCTATAAGCACCTACCATTGACATGTTTGCATACCAAATTTCAAGTTCGTGTGCCTTATGGTTCCGAAGTTATAGCTGATAAAAAAATCCACGCCTATGGGATGTGCCACGCCCCCTTTTACAAACTCGTTTATATATACCCTCCTATAAGCATCTACCATTGGTATGTCCGCATACCAAATTTCCAGTTCGTGGGACTTATGGTTCCGTAGATACAGCTGATGAAAAATTCCACGCCAATGGGATGTGCCACGCCCCCTTTTGCAAACTCGTTTATATATATCCGCCTATGAGCATCTAGCATTGACATGTCTGCATACCAAGTTTCAAGTTCATGTGACTTATGGTCTGTTATGATCAGTTATGGCTGATTAAAAATTTCACGCCTATGGGAGGTGCCACGCCCCCTTGTCGGATCCCAATTTTTTCACCCTATTATAGGCACAGGTGTAATGGCAATACTCAGTCAAAATTTTGTTCGATTCTGTCCGTCCGTTTAGACTGCAATATGGCACATACATACATACATACTTTCACAAATATATAGTAGATTAAATAAGTACATACATACTTACGTTCATGCTTATATATGTACATACAATAAATGAAAAATTATGCGTTATTCAGTATTAGTTGAATCATAAATGAAAATTTATTCTTCATTCGAAATTACTTGAATAATGAATAAAAATTTATTCGTTATTTGAAATTACTTTAATGATGAATAAAAATTTATTCGTTATTTGAAATTACTTGGATGAAGAATAAAAATTTATTCATCATTCTAAATTACTTGAGTGATGAATAAAAATTTATTCGTCATTCAAAATTAGAAAAATTATGAATAAAATTTTATTTTTTATTTGAATAATAATTCATTCAAAAATATTTCAAAATTTAAGGACGCTAATTTACTCAAAATTGATACACCCCGGCTTACCATTGATCGGTAGCTTTCGGAAAGGTAAAAATCATATATCTAATACTTGCGCCGGGTATTTAATGTTCGGCTCCGCCCGAACTTAGACTTTCTTACTTGTTTATTATTTATTTGTTAGCTAACTTTATAAAAGTTTGATTTTGTTTATGATCGCCTAAAAACGGCTAAACTGTTTCATCTAAATTTCACATTTATTTAAATAAATCACAAGTAGGAAGACTAGTTCTTGGAGAGAAGTTGAAAATTCAAGCTGGAAAAAATTTTGCCAGTAAGAATTTGCAAATAAGAAAAAATATATATATATATGGTTGGATTTTTTGTCGACGATAATTTGAATAAACAAGTTCGTTAAATTTAAAAATTTACAAACTTCAGCGATTTTAAAATAAAAAATTTAAGTAAGTACTAGTTAATTATTAATTATTATTAATTTAGGTGATTCCAATGATCTGAAAGGTACTCGGCTGAAAAAAACTGTATTCGTAATCGGAATGCAATCTCAACCAGGGTCGATATATGTAGGAAACCCGACAGTTATTACGACAAAGAAATTTAAACATATGTTGAAGAAAGTCGGACTAACAATATATACATGTAGATCCTATTTTTGCCCCTCTGAAAGAATTTTAAAAATTCCATAAAAACTTCTTATGTTTGAAATGCAACCGTAGACACTAGCTGGCAGGAAAACTTGCAAATTCCAGCAAATTTGCATTCGTGCAGAAATTTGCAAGTTTCTCTATTTGAAAAAGAATTTGGGAGCATTTTATATAATTATCCTGGATTTTCGACGAACAAACCTATTGTCTTCTCAAAGAGTTTTGCTTTACATAGAAATTTGTGTCCTTTTATTTTCATTTTGGCGCATTTCAGTGTAGGTTCTTTTAATTCAAGTTGGCCTTAGGTTTTTGGAATTTAAATAAGTTCTCAGCAAAAAAAAGTTTGTTTAAAAAATACATATGTGTAAATAGTGCTTGAAAATATCAATTTTTCCCTTTTCTTAAACCCTTAATCGTGGTCAACAATGATGTTTTGTAATTAAGGCAGAATTGAATATGCGGAAGACAATACCTGGACTATATATTCTATGTGTTGGAACTATATTTAAACACAAACGCGTGTTAAGAAAACAGTGAAACAATTTGTTATGGTCTAAGTTTGCGAATAAAACTTCACACATAAATTTAAGACATTCATAGCAAACATTTTATGAGGAAAATCCCCGCTACGGCCTTCTTTAGAAAAAATATATTCGTTTAAAATAAAAATACGCGAAATCGGCGCAATTTTATATAACCATGCCTGACATGAAAATTTTGTCCGCGATAAGGCTAGTAGCCATTTCTAACAGATTGGATAGATTAGTCAAAAATGGAAACATATATATTTGAATTTTAAGAAAACAAGGAAAATAGCAAAATCGGCTAAAAACGGCAAATTTTTTTTTTTTCAAAGGGCTAACAAATCGGCTGCCTGCTAAACCGAAATTTCTCTGGCTGTTTGCTATCGCAACCGGCTAAATCAAGCCGGAAAACGGCTAAAATGGCTACACTGTGTATATGGTGTTAAAATACTTGGTTCTTGTAGAGCTTAACTAAAGGCGCACTCGTCCCATATAGCGACAACGATTCTTCTGAAGAGTTAGTTGAAGAGGAAAATTCTGTGTTCGTTTCATAAAGTTGCACTCCAATTAGACAAAAAAAGGCTCAACCTCTGCCTTTTGAAGCTTTGTCAGGGGAGATGGTTGCCCTGAAAAGCAGAAGGGTGCTTAAAACGACAATATTATGAAATTCGTGAGCCTGATAAGGATAAGTAGGCAAAACAGGCACTTTTACAGGGTTGAGTATAACATCAAACATATTTTGCACCATGGAAGAACAACATTTTTTTGGGACAAACGAAATCGCCATTAGTTTTTATATCGGAAAGTATTTTAATCAATAACGTATGTCTTTGTGCTGAAGAGTTGTTTTCTTAATAACAAGGATAAGACAAATGAGTTGACGACATCAATTGGTTTTTGTTAACCCAAACTGGCGCCGTGTTGCCATATGGCAACGCAAAATACATCTTGTTTAAGAGGGTGTAAAACAAAAACTGCTTACTTCAAAAAGCTTATATGTACGTTAACTAATTTCTAAAAGGTGTATCTTTCGAAACGCTTACGCTTCCGTCAGATCCTTGTTGTCTATCGAGTGTAATGCAAGTGTGTTCTTTAAAAAAAATTAGACGTGGCTGAAAACCATCAAAATGTCATATATGAAGAAGTAAGCGTGAATTTGTAGAAAGCGTTTTTATACCTTTCATGAGCATGAAATGGTATTATAACTTTGCTCCGATGTTTGTAAGTACCAGAATAAGAAGAGATAGACCCATTAAAATGTATACTTAAATGATCAGAACGGCGAGCTGAGTCGATTTAGCCATGTCCGTCTGTTTGTATGCAATCTAGTCTCTCAGTTTTCGAGATATCCGGATGAAATTTAATAGGTGGGTGTATTTTTACAGTGTATTAATCATTTGTCTGAACGGGAGAATCGGCCCACTCTAACATATAGCTCCCATACAACTGATTGTTTAGATATGAGATTTTTCGTTTTAACTTCTCCATTTATGCAGCTAGGAACATGAAATTTTGTAATACTTCCACTCATTACCAACAGAAAACTTAGAGTGAAAATTACAAAGATCGGGTCACTATAACCTATAGCTCCCATACAACTGATTGTTCAGATATAGTATTTTTCGTTATAATTCCTCCATTTAAGTAGCTAGGAACATGAAATTTTGCACTGTTGTCACTCATTATCAAAAAAATACTTTCAGTGAAAATGGCGAAGATCGGGTCGCTATAACCTATAGCCTCCACACAACTGATTGTTCAGATATGAGATTTTTTGCCTTAACTTCTTCATTTATGCAGCTAGGAACATGAAAGTTCGCACCGTCTTCACTCATTATTAACAGAATATTTACAGTGAAAACAACAAAGATGGAGACACTATAACATATATCTCCCATACTACTGATTGTTGAGTTATGAGAATTTTCGTTATAACTCCTCCATCTATGCAGCTGGGAACATGAAATTTCGCAATATTTCCACCTGTTATCAAAAAAATACTTACAGTGAAAATGGCGAAGATCGGGTCGCTATAACCTATAGCCTCCATACAACTGATTGTTCAGATATGAGATTCTTTGTTATAACTTCTCCATATGTGCAGCTAGAAGTATGAAATTTCGCACCATTTTCAATCATTATCAACAGCAAGATTACAGTAAAATTAACACAGATCGGGTCACTATAATCTATTTATTGCCTACAAAGAACTGATTGTTTAGATATGGGGTTTTACTGTAAAACTCCTTTATTTGGGCAGCTAAAACCTAAGCTATTCCTAAGCTATTTTATACCCTCGCTAGGGCAGGCACCTTGCCGTTGGTGCGGGGGCTTAGCTGAATCTCCAACCGGTCTTCTTCTGGTCTGAGGTAACGTGGATGCGGCAGCCTCCGCGCTACCTTCCCTCCAGATTTAGGCCGCTGGAGAACAGTGACCAAGAACCTCCACCTCCTAATCCAGGGTGTTAAGCGACACCGTGCCTATTGGACGGTTTGCAGCCAGGAGGGAATAATCCGGCTGTATTAGAACGGCGCCTTTCCGACACCGGGCCGCATCAGGGAGTTACGGTGGCCTTACCGCGACAAGGGGCGCTGGCGCGGCGGACTTTGAAGATCCCCTTCAAAGCATTAGACTGCTGAGCTCGCCTCGTCGAGCAGGCGGTCGTACAAAAAAGATGAGCACAACTACAAACAAAAAAACAACAAAAAACCAAAAAAAAACAAAACAACAATATCAACTACAGCTACAACAACAACATCTCCCACAGCACCCGCGCCACCAGCGGCGGTGGGCATAACGGCATCAGCCGTAATAGCAAAAGCTACAGGTACACCAGCAACGCCAAGCAGCAGCACGCTAGAAGGCTCTAAGAGCGCCAAGCGCAAGAGCAGCTTCTTGGACAAGCTGACAGTAGAAGAAGCATCGCTGTTCATCGAGCATGCGAGGGATGACGAACGTCCAGGCACCAGTGCAGAGGCGTCCTGTGGCAAGGCACGGGGTAAAAAAGGTACTTTCGCAAATCAAGATGTGTTAGATTTGTATGATTCATCTGCCGAATTAGATCGGCCGCAACACGGGTCCGGCAGTTCTCTTTACAGGCACACAGAAACAATGAGATCAGAAAGCAGCCACCGTACCGAGGGCAGTCACCGCTCCAACAGTCGGCATCGCTCAAGCAGTCGGTGCCGCTCTAAGAGTCGTCACCGCTCAAAGAGCCGGGAGCGCTCAAAGAGTCGTCACCGCTCAAAAAGCCGGGAGCGCTCAAAGAGTCGGCGCCGCTCTGACAGCGGTAACCGGAAAGGGAAAGGTAGACACAGGTCCCCCAGAAGCAGAGGAGGAAGAAAAACCGCAGGGCCAAACCTCCTCCGATGCCTCTGCCAGGTCAGCCAGGGGCTCTGGACGACCGACACCGCGAAGGTTTGAGCGGCTCCGGGGTCAAGTGGTACCTCCGGTACCTGGAACAGGGCAAGCCCCCAGTTGAGGCCAGAGCCATGGCCAGCGTCAGAATGGAGGTTGGGAACGAGCGTAGCAGCAAAGGCAACAAACCCGCACCTGCCGATAGGTGGAAGAGCGGGCCCAATAAACAGGTACACTTACCCGCGCCTGCTGCAAAGCAGAGAAGCGGGCCACAGCAACAACAGCAGCACAGACCCGCGCCCGCCGGATGGCGGAGAAGCGGGGAACCCCCTGACCATAAAGGGGACGCAGTCAAGAGAGGGAGAAACCAAATCACTCCGCCTGAGACACCTAGCACCAAACGGCAGCGGGGTCAGCCACCTACTCCGACTTCATGGCCTAAGAGCCTGGCTGGGCCGGCCGGGCAGGGACAGGTGCAGGAGAGCGCCACTCAGCAGCCCAGTTACTCGGAGACCCTCAAAGGCATCCGGGTAGCGGTGCTACCGTGTGAGTACCCTGCTGCTGCCTTGAGCCAAGAGGACCTAACCAGACTCCAAGATGCCATCATGGAGGAGGTATTCAAAGGTTGGTCGCACCCGCTGGTTTTCTGCGGGGTGTATTTCAGGTCCGGTATGCTTCTCGTTGATTGCAGGGACGAGAAAACAGCAACCTGGCTGGCCGAGAAGGCACCAGCACTTGAGGGCTGGAAGGGACCCGGGATGTGCACGAAGAGAGGGGACGATATCCCTCCGGTGCACAACATCACGGTGTTCCTCCCAAGGAGCGCCGACAAATCTGCCGAGTTTGCGCTGGGGCTACTGAAAGTGCAGAACGACGGTATCCACACTTCTGCGTGGAAAGTAGTGTCCAGCACCACTGAGGAAAACGGGCTCAGGCTGTTTCTAGGTATTGATGAGGAGTCCTACGTCAGTATTAAGAGGGCTGGCTTCAACCTAAGCTACAGGTTCAGCTTCGTCACGGTGAGACCGTGGAGACAAAAGGCGACAGGCAGCAAGGAGTCGGAGGCGCAGGAGACTCAAATCGACGTGGCCGCCGGTTCCTCTGCTGCCCAGACGGCCGAGTCGACCTCGGGCTTACCGGCGGAGCAGCCACTACCTGCAGAAACACCAGCTCCTGCAAGCACGGTCGGGCATACCGCTACCACCACCTCAGCGGAACACGTGCCCTCAACGCAGGAGCTGCTATCAGGTTTGGACTTGAGGCGACTAGAGCTTGATAAGCGGAACAAGAGCGAACTACAGCTCTCCGACCTTGACGAGCTCCACCTATGAATCCCCGACTCTTGGCAGTAGCCCAGGTCAACCTGCATCACGCGGTGGCTGCTTCGGCGGTCATCACCAGCAGGTTTGCCACGGATGGCCTGGGCATCCTACTGATCCAAGAGCCGTGGACCTACAGAGGCCAGGTGAGGGGCCTCAACCATAAAAGGAACAAGGTAATTTGGGACCTCTCCTGTGAGAGGCCCAGAGCGTGTGTAGTGCTTAAAGAAAATATTGATTACTTTTGCATTACAGGATTTTTAACACAGGACCTAGTCGCAGTGCAGACGTCGCTGACCATTTGCGATAGCAACGTAGAGGTGGTGTTCGCTGCGGCCTACTTTCCGGGGGACAGCAGCTATGCCCCACCACAAGAGGTACAGAGGTTAGTGGAGTACTGCAGGAGGAGACGGCTCCATCTTATAGTGGGGTGCGATGCGAACGCCCATAATGTTGAATGGGGCAGCACGCCTCAGTGTCTCTTAGAGTACATTTTAAGCGAGGAACTTAGCATCCACAATGTTGGCCAAACACCGACATTTGTTACGAGGGCTAGGGAAGAAGTACTGGACGTTACGCTCAGCAACAGATTGGCTAGCCCTCTGGTCACCCAATGGAGGGTCTCGTCGGAACCTTCATTATCGGACCACAGGATTATCCAATTTGTGTTGGGAGCGGAGGCGAGAACAAACCAAGCAACTAGAAACCCCAGGAAAACTGACTGGGAGCGATACAGCGAAAATTTAAAATCAAACTTGACTGAAATACAGTCCAAGAACAGGCACGTCGATCATATGAGGTTAGAGAACACCGTTAACGAACTGAATGGCGCCATAATGGATGCCTTTCACTCCAGCTGCCCTGAGGCGAAACCAAAAGGGAAGGCTCAGCCCAGCTGGTGGTCTCGGGAGCTATCGGTGCTCAGAAAGCAGGTACGAAAACTTTTTAACAGGGCAAAGCGTACAGGGCTTTGGACGGAGTATTCAGCCAGTTTAACTAAGTACAGTAAAGAGATCAGGAAAGCCAAACGGGGCAGCTTCAGGAAGTTCTGTGAGGACATCACATCGACTCCTGCGGCCGCTAGACTACATAAGGCCCTGGCGAGGGATCATACTGACACCAAACTAGCAATACGGCTAGCTAATGGTACCTACTCAGGGAACGAAAAAGAGAGGGCGCTTGCCCTGCTCGCGGCCTACTTCCCGGATGCCACTCCGACCACGGGGGAGGTACCATACCAAAGAACTAGGCCATCCCCTGCAGACTGGAAGATGGCCAGAAGACTAATCACCCACCGATCGGTCTGCTGGGCTTTGGACTCCTTTGATCGGTACAAATCCCCTGGGGTGGATGGCATCTGTCCAGTGTTGCTGAAGCAAGGTAAGGAGTTCCTACTGCCACACCTCGTCAACATCATGCGGGCGAGCTTAGCGCTTGCCCATATCCCCGAGGCGTGGCAAAGGGCTCGGGTTATATTTATCCCGAAAATAGGTAAGAGAGACTACTCTCTCGCTAAGTCCTTCAGGCCGATAAGTCTTACCTCCTTTCTGCTAAAAGCAATGGAGAAGGTCATCGACCATGAAATTAGGAACAACACCCTTAAGGTAGCGCCTTTGCACCCCGACCAACATGCCTACAGAGTGGGCAGGTCCACGGACACTGCACTATACGCCCTGTCCACGGATATACAAGGTGCTCTTGAGTGTGGGGAGACAGTACTCTGTGCCTTCATCGACATTGAGGGGGCGTTTGACAACACCTCTCACGGTAGTGTCGACCGGGCGCTTGAAAAACGTAACCTACAGGCAACCATCCGTAGGTGGATAGTCAGGTTACTCAACACAAGGATAGCTGAAACCGACATCGGGGACGGCGTAGTACAGCTACAAACTACAAGAGGTTGCCCACAGGGAGGAGTTTTATCCCCTCTTCTGTGGAGCTTAGTTGTGGACGAACTTCTACAGATCCTCACTGATAATGGCATCCGTTGTCAAGGTTATGCGGATGACATTGTGATTATTGCCAGGGGGAAGTTCGTGAGCACTCTATGCGATATAGTTCAAAGGGGACTAAACCTTGCGAGAGGCTGGTGCTTGAGTATGGGCCTGAGCATCAACCCCTCCAAATCCGTTATCGTCCCCTTTTCTAGAAGAAGAACACTCCCAGGTATGAGGAACATCACTTTGAATGGGGTCGCCGTCAACGTCGCCACCGAAGTCAAGTACCTAGGACTAACACTAGATTCCAGGCTTCTGTGGAAGGCGCATGTCGACGGGACCACATCCAAAGCCACGAGGGCAATAATGGTTTGCAAACGTCTGGCTGGGAAGCCTTGGGGCTGCAGTCCCAAGATCCTAAGATGGATGTATACCATGATAGTTAGACCAATAGTTACTTATGGGGCAGTGGCGTGGGTATCGAGGACCACCCTCGCAACGGTGAGACAATCCCTCGCTAAGCTTCAACGTCTGGCGTGTGTATGCATTACGGGGGCAATGCGCATATGCCCGACGGCGGCGCTAGAGGTGATTCTGGAGCTCGAGCCACTGCACCTTACCATTGAACAGGCAGCAAGGCGAACTCTATTGAACTTCGCAAGAGAAGGCTTTGGTAAAGGTAAAATCCTACCATCGAGGTACAGGGACAAGCTAGGCTCCCAAATTCCATTAGCTCTGTTCCCCAGAGACGACAGGCCCAAACTAGTTAGCTTTGATAGAAGATTCAAAATAGCGCTTTGCACCAAGTCGACTTGGAGCACCTCTTTTTTGGAGAGGCAGATACAAGCGAGCTCAATGCAATGGTACACAGACGGCTCCAAAACTCCCGAAGGTATTGGGGCAGGCGTTCACGGGCCAAGGCTAAAGCTTTCGGTACCCATGGGCGTATACCCAAGCATCTTCCAAGCGGAAGTCTATGCCATAAGTCTGTGTGCAGAGATTAACCTGCGTAGGAACTATCGTAATGAAAGTATTTTGATCATGAGCGACAGCCAGGCAGCACTCAAGGCCCTATTATCATTTGAGGTCAAGTCCTCTCTGGTTCTTGAGTGTATTGATAAGCTCAACGCCCTGGCGGAGTACAACGACATCCAATTAACTTGGGTGCCAGGTCATGAGGAAGCAGACCGACTAGCTAGGAAGGCAGCCGCCTCGTTGCCTATAGGGCCTGAGCCCCTCATAGCGATTGGATCTAGTAAAATCAAGGAAGTGCTCAGGAAGGAGAGGAACTAAGTAAGGAATCAGCACTGGCGTAACACGGCAGGCCAACGCCAGGCTAAAAGCCTACTGGGAGGTTACAACCATACAAGGTATAGAGCAATTATAAAACTTCCCAAAGAAAGGGTAAGTATATTGACAGGCTTTCTGACGGGTCAGACTGAGAGGTCACCTGCACAGGTTGGGGATCTGGTCTAACGACCTATGTCGGTTCTGCGATGTGACTGAGGAGACCCCTCTGCATCTGCTTCGCGAATGCGAGGCAGTTGCGAGAAGACGGGAGAGACACCTAGGCCAACTCTGGCCAAGCGATGAAGTCTTACAATCGCTAGCCCCCGGAGATCTCCTTAAATTTTTGGGTTCTCTGGGACTAGATGAGGTACTCTAAACAGTCGAGGGCACAATAGATCATTTGGTCGCAGTGCATACCTCTACTTAATCTATCTATCTAAGCTATTTTATAAATAATATACAAAGTCTACTGAAAAAATCCTCAAAATCTATGCTGTATAAGCTTTATCTCTTATACCACTGATTGTTCAGATAGCAGTTCTTACGATATATCTCCTTTATGTAGGAAGCTAAACTCATTAAATTGTGTTATCGGTTTACATACCGATCACACAGCGGCGAAAATCACTTAGATTGGTGCTATATAAGATATATCTGCCATACCTCTAATTGTTTCGATATGAGTTTTTTATATATGTGTCTCCTCTATCTATGTATGCTGTGAGGATATAAATTTTTTCAAATGCAGCAATCTGTTAAAGTAAAATTTTCAGATGCTCATGAAAGGTATGAAGCCTTCGGCTAAGCCGAAGACAGTGCTGCTCTTACTTGTTTTATTTACACAATATGACGGTGATGAAATATTAGTTAAAACATAAGTGACTCTATTAGTAACAAGTAGCAATAAAAAACAATCGTGCATGCTATATAATTTAAGCGTTTTTTAAGTCCGTTGCCATATGGCAACACGGGGCGTAATGTGAACTGTTCCTCTTTTTACCAAATTTTGATATGTTCGCTAGCCCATATTGACCCCGTGTTGCCATATGGCAACGCAAAATACCATCATGTATGAGACGGTGGAAACAAAAATCGTTTGTATGTATTTTTGCAGTTTTGTAGGTGGTTAACTCATTTCATCTAGCTCTGAACTGCCTAATCGTATTATCGTATATTTCATTGTACAAGTGTTAAAGTGGTATATAAATGTAGTTTGCCTGTCCCAGGGAAGACTGGTGGCGTATTTTGCATTCTCATCTGTTATTTCATTACCCTAGATTCCCTTGTGACCGGGCACTCAATAGATATGTAGCCTTTCGTCAGGGTCTACCTTGTAAATGGCTTCCCGGTTGGGAATGACGATTATGGCTGAAATCCTATATGAGGAAACTGCCTTAATTGCCGCCTGGAATAGGTTTGATTTTGAATTGATTGTCGCTTCGGTGAAGGATAGCTCTGCAGTTATCCTCATTGCGAAAACCTCTGCTTGAAATATGCTGCAATGGTCAAGTAGCCTTATTGTCCGCCTCTCGTTCAGTTCCCGGCAGTAAATTCCGGCACCCACTCTCGTAACCATTTTAGAGCCGTCCGTGCAAATGTTTAGGGATCTATGGCTAGGTTGCATTCCCTTGCGCCATCCCTCCTCCTCAAACGTTGTGCAAAAAGTTCGTTTCCACTTAAAGCTAGGTGCCATGAAGTCTGTGCTGCTTGTGCTTCCCGTCCATTTAAGCGGCGCCTAAAGGTTCTGGAATTTAATTTCCCTATTATCGTCAATATACGTGCGGATTTCGCAGCAGAGTTTTTTAAAGAGCAGCCGTCGAAGTGGACTTCAGCGCGATGCAAAGTGCCGCTAGGCGCTGAACCTTCTCCATTTCCCCGAGGCATAAAGACATTTTTGCGGCATTCCAGCACACCAAAGCGCCGTAGAGGGCTGACACTGGTACCTTATATCTTTTTGTGACTACACCACTGACCCATAAAAATTGACTTCGTTGTGCTGGAGAAGCATGTAAAACTATAGCCTGTGCAAAATCTGATGTGGGTTTATGTTTGAAATGTTTTGGTAATTTTCATTAACTTCTTCACCCGCTTTGCACGTAGAATATACATTTATTATCAAAAAATGTATTAAAACTTATACACAATGTTTCTATTATTTCGTATTTTCACCAAATACTGTCTTTTAACAATCCAACTGGAAAACGCCCTGTGTTGCCATATGGCAACGGCCGATATCGGAAGAACTATACTACTCCGGAAGTTTTAGTCATATTTTTTCCTTTGCTTTAACGCTATTTTTTCCCTGTATATAGGTGAAACCAAAAAAATCTCAAAAAATTAATCTGGGACAATTTGGGTTAAAGCAAAAAAATTTGTTTTTTGGCTTAACAGCCGCAATTGCGTGCTGTTGCCTTTTTCTGTGACGGCAAAAAAGGCGTAAGCACCAAAATCACCCGTTTCATTAAAGATGTGCAAATAAAACCACCAGTATATTATACCTAGCATCAATCTTAACTTGTTCATTAACCTTCACGTTATTATCTACAGTAATTGCAGTGTTAATAAGAAAAAACGCCTACTGAAAGATTTACTTTTTGTCGCTTACCCCTTTTTGTCAGTTCGTGCTCAACATAGATGAATTACATTTAAAAATGTTAAAATACATAAAATTTGTTTGAACATAAGGATATATCTACGGGAGGGGAATTTTACGAAATTTCGAGCGAAATCGGGTAATTTCTTTATCGGAATCGGGGAATTCTCAAAAATTAGTTGTCTTCCCTGGCGTGCGTATACATGCGAGGGCGTAACGAAGTGAAGGCAAGATGCCAGTAGCAATCTGTTGTATGCATTCATGAAGTATGCATGCTGTATGAGTGAATTAGTGTGAACAATGCTTGTGTAGTCATGAATTTCCACAAATAAATTCAAATTCTAGCGAACTGCCAGCGAACGTACGTTGTTATCGTTTTAAGTACATTTATTGATAAATTTGACTACTATACAGCAGTGGAATTTTTGTAATATTTTCAGCCTTGTACAAAAATTTCAGTGAACGCACGCGTTGTGCGATATTATTTTCACAACTAACGGGCTTTTACAAGATTGTGTATGTACCCGTATGTACCATATATTAAAATGTATCAGAAACGTTGCATTTACATATGGGATACATATCTTGCTAGAATGCTTTAATACTGTTCCATTAATGCATTTTTGTATGTTCGAGACATTAATACAGTCATATGCCTACAGCAGTAGTGAAAACAGGAATTTCAGGACAGCTGGTTTTTTAATATGGCATTTCTTTCACTCCCTCGGTTAGCGTGGGGGCCATCTGGCAGGCGGTAATGGTTGCGTTGACTAGTGCGCATCGTATCTTTACAGTTAAAAATGCTAATTTCTTAAGTCATTTTAGTAAGGCTAATTTTCTTTTCATTGGCTTTAAATAAGTTTTAGAAACATAGATTTATTATTACCAGACATGTCCGTTGTTGCATTGTGCCAGTCGTCAATTTTTATTAAAAAAAATTTATTTTTCTAATCATTTTAGTAAAGCTCAAAATTTAATATGATGTTGTTTAAGTACTAATGAATCTAAAATTAATTTGCCAGACATTAATTCGGTTGCTGAAGCAAGATCCAGATCGATTTAAAGCTGAAAAGTATTACGCTAGTAGTGAGGGAGATAGTAGAAAAATTGTGAATTTTCATAGATTTTAGTATGAAAACTGGAAAATATAACTACATATCGTTACCTTAATATAGAAAGGCCCTAACTCATATAGTTTCTGACATGCAAAAAAGCCGTAACTGACTGAAATTTTTTATAAAATGATTTGGGGACACATAATTCCATGAAATAAATCATAATCAATCAAAACGGGAATTTGGGATTTTTACTTAGTTACGGCTTTTTGTATTTCAGCGACGATGTGAGATAGGGCCTTTCTATATTAAGGCAACGATATCAACCGTTATAACACAAATCTAATTATTGGAATATCAAAAATTATTTTTTTTTTCAAATACATACGTTAAGGCAAATCATATCATTTTTATATATATAACATCATCATAACATTTTTATATGTAGACACTGGTTTACAACAAAAATGAGCAGCGGATGCCACTATCCAATTCCTATGCAGAATCGCTCGCTGATTCCGAAATTTTGTATTTTTTCCATATATAAGTTTTCGAGATATTTGC
Source organism: Rhagoletis pomonella (assembly GCF_013731165.1). Classification (NCBI taxonomy): domain Eukaryota; kingdom Metazoa; phylum Arthropoda; class Insecta; order Diptera; family Tephritidae; genus Rhagoletis; species Rhagoletis pomonella. Next base: position 19,327 of record NW_023460643.1, on the reverse strand, counting down.
AATTTACCGTTATTCAGCTTAAAAAAATGGTTCTACTTAATCGCGTATATCTTATACGAAATGTAGCAAATGAAACGTAGAAAAACTCCCCATAAACAGTATATATGCATGTATGTACATCAGTTTTCTATAAACTTGGTATTTTTTGAGAAATTTATTAATCATTCCAGATTTTTTAATTTTTTATGAAAAAAGAAAAAAAATCCAAATTTAACAGGGAATAATAAATAATTTATAATATTATATGTATATATATTTGTATATATATTTATAATATTTAATATTTTTTTCTAAATTTTTTTCATTTGTATTAAAGCTGTTCCTACAAAAAAAGCATGCTGCTAACGAAGAAAGTCGATAGATATGTGAATAAAAAAGATGTGAAAGGTCATATGAAAATGTATGTACATAATCGGTCATGGCGTATGAGTAACATTCTTTACTGCTCATTTGTATTTCATACTTTTTTTTTATTTATTTTTTGTAAAAAACAGGCTTTAATACAAATGAAAAAATTAAAAAAAAATCTATTATTTCTTCAATTTTTTCTCTGTTAAATAATTTTTTTTTTAATTCTTTCATAAAAAAAAAAAATCTGGAATGATTAATAAATTTCTCAAAAAAGTTTATAAGAGTAAGTTTATAGAAAACTGATGTACATACATATATACTGTTTATGGGGAGTTTTTCTACGTTTCGTTTGCTACATTTCGTATAAGATATACGCGATTAAGTGGAACCACTTTTTTTTAGCTGAATAACGGTAAATTGCAAATATCTCGAAAACTTCTTCTTCTTATTTGGCGTTGTAATTGCCTAAGCGATTTTGGCCGAGTTCAGCAAAGCACGCCAGTCGTTTCTCTTCTGCGCCAACTGGCGCCAATTGGAAACGCCAAGTGAAGCCAAGTCCATCTCCACCTGATCTTTCCAACGCAGTGGGGGCCTCCCTCTTCCTCCCCCAGCGGGTTCCGAGTTGAATACTTTCAGAGCTGGAGTGTCGGTGTCCATTCGAGGGACATGACCAAGCCAGTGGAGCCGCTGTATTGTAATTCGCTGCATTATGTCCATGTCGTTGTAAAGCTCATACAGCTCATCGTTCCATCGTCTGCGGTACTCCCCGTCGCCAAAGCGTAAAGGCCCGTAAGTCTTCCGCAAAATCTTTCTCTCGAATACTCCAAGAGCCGCCTCATCGGATGTTATCATTGTCGATGCTTCTGCGCCATATACCAGCATATGATGAGTGACTTATAGAGCGCAGTTTTCGTACGTCGAGAGAGGACTTTACTCATGAATTGCTTACTCAGTCCAAAGTAGCACTTGTTGGCAAGAGTGATTCTGCGTTGGATTTCCATTCTGACATTATTATCGGTGTTAATGCTGGTTCCCAAACGAAACGAAATTCTCTACTTTCTCGAAATTGTAACTGTCAACAGTGACGTGGGTGCCAAGGCGCGAATGTGCTGACTGTTTGTTTGATGACAGGAGATACTTCGTCTTGTTTTTGTTTACCGCCAGACCCATTCGCTTTGCTTCCTTATCCAACTTGGAAAAGGCAGAACAGACTTCACGGTTCTTAATACCGAGCGGTTCAGTTCTGCAGCTGTTATCATCTTCTCCAACATCAGATTAAAGAAGTCACATGAAAGGGAGTCGCCCTGTCTGAAACATCGTTTGGTGGCGAAATCTCGAAAACTTATATATAGAAAAAATACTAAATTTCGGAATCAGCAAGCGATTCTGCATAGGAATTGGATAGTGACATCTACTGCGCATTTTCGTTGTAAACCACTGTCTACATATAAAAATGTTATGATAATGTTATAAATATAAAAATGTTATGATAGTGTTATGAATATAAAAATGTTATGATAATGTTATAAATATAAAAATGTTTGTGTTTTTCTCTTGCTTTTCTTACTTTATTCCGACACTATAGAAGTTGATGTTTTTTGAAATGCTTTAAGTTTTTATTTGCCTTAACGTATGTATTTGAAAACAAACAATTAATTTTTGATATTCCAATAATTAGATTTGTGTTATAACATTAGATAAGTAGTTATAGTTTCCAGTTTTCATACTAAAATCCTATGAAAATTCACAATTTTTCTACTATCTCCCTCACTACCAGCGTAATACTTTTCAGCTTTAAATCGATCTGGATCTTGCTTTAGCAACCGAATTAATGTCTGGAAAATTAATTTTAGATTCATTAGTACTTAAACAACACCATATTAAATTTTTAGCTTTACTAAAATGATTTGAAAAATAAATTTTTTTAATAAATCGTCTGGCACAAATCTAATAAATCTATGTTTCTAAAAGTTAGTTAAAGCCAATAAAAAAAAATTAGCCTTACTAAAATGACTTAAAAAATTAGCATTTTTAACTGTAAAGATACGATGCGCACTAGTCAACGCAACCATTACCGCCTGCCAGATGGCCCCACGCTAACCGAGGGAGTGAAAGAGATGTTATATCAAAAAACCAGCTGACCTGAAATTCCTGCTCGAAAACGTTGCTAGCTCTTAGACTAAAGCGTATGCGTACTCCAACCATACACCTGTACTACTGCTGTATGCATATGGCTGTATAAATGTTTCAAACATGAAAAAGGACTAGTATACAGGCGTACAAAAATATACATAATTAGTGCTTGCAAAAGTACTAATGCTGCACTAATGGAACAGTATTAAAGCATTCTAACACGATATACATATATTTCCTTTAGTAAATTCTACTTTTCTGATGCATTTTAATATATGGCACATACGAGTACAAAGAAAACGGTAGCATTTACATATGCAAATCCATGTCATATAAAAGCCCTCTTAGGGCCGTTTGCACCATGTCTAGTTAATTCTAACACCCAGTTAAACATCTTTATCGACGTAATCGACACCCATCATATAACATGTGATCGATAAAGCAGTTAACGTGCTTAACTGAAGGATGTACCTCCAGTTAGCGTTAACTAGACATGGTGCAAACGGCCCTTAGTGACGAAAATATTATCGCACAACACGTCCGCTCGCTACAATTTGTGCACAAGATTGAAAATATTACAAACATTTTCTGATGCGGTATAGTAGCCAAATTTATAGAGATATGTACTTAAAACAACAACAAAGTACGTTCGCTTAGAGTTCCTCAGAATTCGACTTTATTTCTGGAAATTCATGGCCGCTAATGAATTGTTCATACGTTTTCACTCATACAGCATGCATACTTTATGAATGCATACAACCGATTTCTACTAGGACGTAATTGGCACACTACCACAATCACACTTTCAGCTCGCGTTTACTTGTGGTAGTGATCACATCTGATCATATACACTCCTCGCATCCTTTTAATCCTTCCCAGTAGAAATTTTATGCATACGAAATTGCTGTTGGTGGCATGAGCTTGCTGCTGTGTATACATGCCAGTATAAATGAACCTACATTTCCATTTAACACACGTGGTTTCTCAGAGCGTATTCGTACTCTAACCATACACTTGTACTACTCATATGCTGTATGCATATGGCTTTATTAATGTTTCAAACATAAAAAAATGCATAAATGGAACAGTATTAAAGCATTCTTACAAGATATGTATCCCCATATGTAAATGCTGCTTCTCTGATACATTTTAATATACGGGGACATACAAAAAAGTAGCACTTACATATGCAAATGCATATCTTGTTTGTGCTGAAAATAGTATCGCACAAAACGTCCGTTCACTAAAATTTTTGTACAAGATTGAAAATATTACAAAAATTCCACTTCAAATTTATGAAGAAATGTACTCAAAACAACGACAACGTACATTCCTTGCGATTCGCTAGAATTTGAATTTATTCGTGGAATTTCATGACTACGCATAAATTGTTCACACTAATTCATTCATATAGCAAGCATTCTTCATGAATGCATACAACCGATTTCTCCTGGGTTAGTATTTAGAGTTTTCCTTTTGGTTATTTAATATTAATTTTTTGTAAAAATATAGCACATTCTACGGGTAATTGCAATTTTAAAATTTTTTACAAATTAAAACTTAAAACGAAAATTTCTTTTCCATTTCTTGGGCAGCATTTTATATGATTTCTTCGTTTTTCTTGAGAGCTGGAAACAGTTCTTAAAAAATGTCACCAAATGGCATACTCCATTCTAATGACCTGCAGTGAATAAGTTAAAAATATTTTTAGAAATATTTCGGATATGCAGTTTTGTAGCCCATTCAATTATAGTAAAATAAAGTGCAAGTTTTAAGTGACTGTAAAATAGCCCTGATTTTAAATTTTTTTTTTATTGACTGTGCTGCGCATTTTATTCCATATAAAAATTTTGTCGAGCATACTTTGTATGAAAGAAAATGCGCAGCACCCTCACCCAAAAAAATGTTCAAAAATCAACGCTATTTTACAGACACTTGAAACTTGCACTTTATTGTACCCCTTTGTTGACATTTTTCCTAAATCTGTATAAAGTTTTAAAATCGGATGTAATGAATATTAAATAAAGAAAAGGAAAAATGTAAATACTTAGAATTAAAAGGTTGAGCTATTCAAATGACGAGGAGTGTATGTGGCGTACGTTTGGGAGAGTGGGCCTTTTTACTCCAGTATGCGTGTTCAGTGGCTCTCATTGCTATACGTGTATTAGTAAGATTCGTTGCGCTCTTCATGTTTGTCCGTGATTTACCCCTCATCTAGCCCGCTAAATGGTGGGCTCGCTTGCTCGTACGGGCAAAAAGGCCACTACGGGCAAATGTGCCCATATCTGCGCTAGGAGATTCGTTGCGATGATTCGTGTGAGGTACAAGTGCTTCTATCAAAAGTAACGAGTAAAGTAACGATACCAAAGATACGGGTGTTGATTAGATTAGTAACGAATACATACGGGTTTCAAAATCTTCATTACTTTTACAGCTCTAGTATTTATTTTCCATATCTTTAGTGGAATATATTTAATATATAGTATAATTATATTGTTTCAGAATTCGTTGCAAACAACAAACGCCAATTAATATTGCTCGTATATAGCCGTTTCTAGCCGATTTTTTTTCTTGTCTAGGCGTCCGTCTCAAAAAGTTCTGACAATGCTACCTAATGTCCAACTACCGATCCCCGCGGTACCACCTTCAAGTATTTCGCCGGTTGTACTCAGTCCTGGGCTACACTTAAGTGGTTTTGCCAGGTCTTGTTAAAGAGAAAGACCTTCTCTTAACTATTTATTTATTTCTTAGAAACAAATAGAACTTATTATTTTCGCTCTTATAAACATCACGAACAAATACCTTAACATCAGGCCATACCTTATAGCTGGTATTGCATTGAGCAGACTTACATTAGAAACGAGTTTTAAGCCAGTATACGTATGTTTATGGGGTGTTCCCAGGGTTCGGATTTGCTTCATTTTAGCACCTCGCTCGCTCGTTAGTTTGCTCTGAGCTTGCGCAACTCACGAGCAACAGGCGAGGATGTTTGCAAAGTGCTCATTTACACACGGCGATTTTTTGTTGCCGCAACTCGACGTTTGTAGGAGAGAGCGCGACGAGGAAAGGAGAGGGGCACCGCGTTGCTCGTGCTCGGGCAACACGCTTTGTGCTCTCGTTCGTCTGTGTAAATTGAACCGCTGTTCACAGCTGACAACAACAATTGCATACACACAAATCGCCGTGTGTAAATGAAACGAGCAACACCAAAAGAGAAAGTGAAAAATCGAGGCGACAAAAGTTTTCGTGTATAAACGCAGTCAAACAAGCAATCGTTAAGTACGAGCGCACGTGCTGAACAGCCAGCGAGCGAGTAAGCAAACGAGGGCAGCGCAAGAGTTGAGCGGCAAGCAAACGAGGACCTCATTAGCTCTGCCCTCACGAGGGCGTCGTTGCGAGCGAGGCACTCATTTGCAGCAGCAGACGAGCGAGGCGAGAAAAATGAGCGAGGCAAATGAGGCAAGCAGAGAGGCAAACGGATTGTTTGGTCAGAAAAAATGTATGGGATAAAAATTGCATCAACTAAGAATTTCGAGTAAAGGATTGTACCCAGCAAAAAATCGGTAATCGCTTTTAGTGGTAACGTGTTCTAGAAAGCATAGCGTTATAATGCCTTCGAACTTTTTCGCTTTTTTTAGGCATTGCTGGTAATGTAAAGTAGAATGTCCTACAATATTTTATTTATTTCGCTTCTTTGTTTCATTTCGGGGAATGCAAAGTAGAATGTCTATTAAAATATTTCTTTTTTAATTCGTTTCTTTGCTTCATTTCCGGGAATGCAAAGTAGAATAACCTACAATATTTATTTGTTTCGCTTCTTTGCTTCATTTCAGGGAATGCAAAGTAGAATGTCCTACAATATTTTATTCATTTCGCTTCTTTGTTTCATTTCGGGGAATGCAAAGTAGAATGTCGTATAATATTTCTTTTTAATTCGTTTCTTTGCTTCATTTCCGGGAATGCAAAGTAGAATGACCTACAATATTTTATTTGTTTCGCTTCTTTGCTTCATTTCAGGGAATGCAAAGTAGAATGTCCTACAATATTTTTTTTATTTCGCTTCTTTGTTTCATTTCGGAGAATGCAAAGTAAACTGCTGCATCGTAGTCAGCTGAAAAAATGAATGAATATCCAAAAATTCTTTTTCTACCGTTACTTTCAGTGGAAATTTGTCTCGCAAAAATCATGTTCTGCTTTGTTGAATTTGTAGCGAAGTTGAAGTCAGTCAATGAAGTGAAGTACAAGAGTGAGGAAGTACAATTTTAAGCTTAGTTAAATACGCATGTATGTACATACCGATTTTTAAGAAAATCTAAATACCTAAATACATACATACATATGTATGTATAAAAACTGATTTATAAATTTTTAATTAATTTTAATCTTTTAAGACATTTTCTGATTTCAATTAAATATAAATAAGTATGTACTTATCTAGGCATTCTACATTAGTTTCTCTGTAAGGCATTATTTGTTCGCTTCTCTGGATTCTGTTTATCCATGCGTTCTCCCTTCGTTTAAAGGTAATTCTGCGGGTAAGGGCTTACCTCCAATGACATGCCCATGTTAAAAGAAGGCCTTCTTGAAGCGAAAGGGTAAGCGATTCCCATCGTCTAGCTCGTTTCCACTTTCGTTTCTGTGGTAATCGTGTTTTTTGCTGGGTATGTACACATGCAGATATGTATATATGTACATATATATATACACATATGTATGTATTTATTTATGTATATATTCTCATGCACAGAAGAATAGATGTGTGCTATTTTGACCAGTTTTATCTACTAGAGGTACGTACATACATATGTGCAACTTAAGCTTTTCTTTCCGAGGAAAGCGTTTTTAAAAAATAAAAACTACTCTTTACTTAATCCGCATCTCGCGGACAATTATCAGAAGTGGACAATTTATTTCAATTGTCTCTTAGTTATAAGCTAACATTTGTTTTCTTAAAAACTAATTTCACAATGACGCTTTGGCGTTGCATAAGCAAGTGGATTGATGGAATACCAATGCGTGAGAAATTCGATATAGTTTTCTTAATCAAAAGTTTACAGAAGGAACGGAAAAGACATTGTTGCACGTTATGCTACAATGCCGCTGTGTGGTCTTTTGGTTTGATATTCGATCGCAAAGAATTTAATTAAGAATGCAAAAATGCTGCTGTCAGCATTTTGGCCATTTGTTATTTTAGTTAAATATGTGATATTAAATTACAGAGGTTGTTGCTTTATGATTTTAATTAAAAACTGAGTGTGGGAATATGCTTTCTGTATTTGAACTTTATTGTTTACAATTTGTATTTAAACCGTTATGTGTGGTCTGCTGTTAACTCCCCCCTCCCTAAGATGAATCTTCCCCGATTCTGCTCTATTTTCTGTTAGTGTTTTTATTCGAAATAAAATATTTTTATATTCGTTTTCTTGGAGTTCTAAATTTACATTTTCTTTTGTACTTTTATGTGGTTTTTGCAATTTTGTACAAAGGTATTTAAATGGAAAAAATTATGCATAAAGTAATAATAATATACCAAATGAATGAATTGGTTTTAAAGCTTTTATTTTCTTCACCTAAAATATTTATGTTTTCTAGTTTTAAGAGCTTGTTACTTGATTCTATATATGGGTCATTCCATTGAAAAAAGGAAAACGACATAAATTTAAATATGCCCTAATTATCTCTATTTCAGTAGTGACCGCTTTTTAAATGACTACATTTCATTAATATGTTGAAAAATATTAAAAAAATAAAAATAAGTGGTAATTTTTGTCTATGGAAACTTTTATTTCATGCATAATTACTTTACACCAGTCACAAGGAGATGTTCCACCAGTCACAAATTGAAATATTTTTTAATATTTCTATGAAGATTATATAAACCTCATTTTGATTAAAAACGAAAGCGTATAATTCATATTTTACAACACAAAAACATCGTTCGTGAAGATTACGTGTTTTGGCTAAAATTCGTCTTTGAGTGCACCAATATAAAATAGAGTTTTTTCAGTGACCCGCCAGTCACATTCATTCAAATGATATTTACATATAAGTAAGAAATCGTTTGGTATTTTTGTTAAATCAATTTTATACATTAGTTATCGTTCTATGGTAAAAAAGATCTTTCGTGTTGTATAAGTTCCGCCGACATAGCTAAAATTCACAATTGATCACACTCTGTAGTAAAATGTCCCAACAGTCACAATGGAATGGCCCATATTCCAATATTTCAAAGTTATTTACATAGTTATATTTCAAATAGTTCCAAATTTTAGACTCAGTAGTTTCATATGTGATAATATTTCGGTTTTCGACATTATTTTTTCCTGAAATTAGTATTGCCCCTTGTTTTATTATTTCAATTTTATTGTTCCGTTCCTTAATTTTTTACATTTTACTTGATTTTTATTTAAAATTTCTGAAAAACATGATTTTTCTTTTACTTATCCACAATATGTGTTTGTTAATTCAGTTTTGCAATTATAAATATAATAAAATTTGTTTTTACAATTTGTTACATTTCTGTCGATTAGAAGCTTACCATCTAGTTGAGCTATAGCCCTTACTTCATAAAACTTACAAGTTAATTCTATTTTTGGGTATTTAATGTAAAGTACAATTATGTCATTCTTTTGTATAATTTTAAACTCTGAAATGTCCGTAACTGTCATATTTCCATGTTGATAATAAGTGATATTTTTTAGTTCGTCAAAACGTAAAATAGTTGGGTTTAAAATTCCATTTTTCCAAAAGTTATTGTATTTATCATGTTTTGAAGTTCATGCAAAATAAACTGATTTCGTTTCTTCTTTATATTTCTAGCAAATGTGTCACCTTTAATATTTTGTACTGTATCAGTCAGTGATGTGATAATTTTTAAAATTTCTGAGTTTGTTGTAAACTGCTTGTTATTGTTTGAAATTAATTCGTCTAATTTGTCATTAATTTTGATGAAATCGTCATGGTCCGGAGTTCCTACTATCCATTTCCAAAGTATTCCTAATTCATTTATACCTCTTTTTGACTAAAAGTATTTTGTTTTAATTGTCCTAACAACGTTTCTATTACTAAAATTTCTGATTCGGTCTCTGCATTATTAAATTCTAATTTAGCGTTGTTATTTTTGTCGTAAAGAACACTGTTATAAAAATTTTGTTTTTCATCGGCTACAATATTCTCAAAATATGTTAAGTTTGTAATATGAAATATGTCCCCGTACTTGCTGTAAATAGAAACATCTCCGTTTTCAATTAGTACATAGTCCTGCCGAGTGTAATCAATGATGTCAGCTTTTGTTAAACTGAATAGTAATCCAAGAAGTAAAAGTAGCATGATGGCAATCTAAAATATTATGATTTTATGTTATCTTTATGAACAATTCTATTCCTATTATTAATTATTATCTTATTCCCTAGATTTTCCTTTACTTGTTGCTTTTTATACCTAGGTTTTAGTTTATTTCTTTCTCCTATAACTTTTTCGTAAATTATTTGGCCTGGATAAAACTGTTTATCCGTTCTATTTTTATTATGAGTCGCGAGCATTTTTTCCTGCGCTTGCCTGAGGATGTTGGGTAAATTTTCATGTTTTACTTTATTGTGGAAAACATCTGTTGGTTTGAAATTTATTACCGAATGTATAGTCATATTATATTGTTGAGCAACTCTTAGACTTGTTTGTAAGTCGCTCACTATGTTGTATTCCTCTTTTATGCATCTAGCGATTTCGATTATTGTGGAATGGACTCTCTCTATTGGTCCATTATTTAGTAGTACTGTGCCTTGGATCGCAAAAATCAATTTCAATATTTAATCCCTGCATTAATGATTTGAATTGGGGTGTTGTGAAGCTTGGTTCGTTATCTAATGTGATTCGTTTTACATCTGGGAAAGTTTGGAGCAGTTCCAAAATTGTTTCCTCAATGTTAGATTTATCCTCAATGTTTTTTAATATTAGAAATTTAGAATAAGCGTCTACACACGTGATGAATTTTAACTTTTGGGCACAAAAAAGGTCTATGTGAAGTTCCCCTTCTTCTTCAGGAATTGGAGCTTTACATATTGGAATTTTTTTAGGATGCCTATCGTATTTATTTTTATTGCATATTATGCAGTTTCGCACGTACTCTTTCATTTTCTTTCTCATTTCTGGCCAATAGTATAGCTTTTCTATTTGTTTCATATTTTCGTTATAGCTTCGATGAGCTCTGTTGTGTGTCTGTTCAATTGTACCCGATTGATCTTCTGTATTGATAATATCCATTGGAAAAAGTTTGGTGTACACAAATTTGTCTCTTTCAGCGGTCGCTGTATTTCGTGCAAATCCTCTACTGTGCGGTGTATTGCTGTTACCAAGTTAGGTCTAATATATTCTTTCAAAATTGTGAGTAGATTCTCAACTGTGTCGTATTCGATCAAGTGTCTTTTGTTTCCAAAAGTTTCGATTAGTTCATGGATAGTGAACCTATTTTTACATAATATAATTTGCTGCTTTAACTGGTTTAAGGGTTTTTTGTTTCTTGTATATGAATGCTTTCGCTACTTTGTGCGATTCATAATCTGGTGAATCTCCTTATTCGCTGCTTAAATTGTTCAATTCAATGCGGGATAGTGCGTCAGCTACTATATTAGTTTTTCCTGGCTGATGCACAAATTTAGGAAAAAATTCTTCGATAAACGCGTGCCATCTTTTCATTTTGGAATTTGGGTTACGAGTTGATAATGCAAATGTTAACGGTTGATGATCCGTATGAATTTTAAGATTAGTTACCCCATATAGGTAGTTACGAAGGTTTTTCAACGCCCATACAATGGCGTACAACTCGTTTTCGTTTGTAGCATAGTTTCTTTCCGTTTTATCGAGAGTTTTGGATAAAAAAGTAATTGCTTTATTTTCTTGAGAAAGCACTGCGCCTATTGCAACGTTAGATGCATCTGTAGTCAACACGAATTGTTTTGAATAATCGGGTAGCGTCAACTCCATTTCTGACGCTAAATGCCTTTTCAGTTTGTTAAAAGAAGAATTACCATTTTCATCTATTACTATAGTTACTTTTTTTGACATGTTTTTTGAAACTCTACCGTTTTCTGCTGATAGATATTTCATCAACGGCATTGCAATTGCCGCGTAATCCTTAACAAATTTGCGTTTATATCCTGTAATTCCTAAGATCCTCTTAGTTCTCGTAAATTTTTAGGTATTGGGTAATTCAGTATCACCTCGATTTCATGGGGATCTGTTTTGACAATATTTTGGGCTATAATATAACCCAGAAACTCTATTTCAGTTTCGAAAATTTTTGATTTTTCAAGTGAAATTTTCATGAGGGCTTTACTTAGTATTTCAATTATCATTTCTAAATCCTTCATGTGTTGTTCTAAATTTTCTGAAAAAATTATTTTGTCATCCATATAAACGTGACATATTCTTCATAAGTGGTCACGCAATATATCGTCCATTGCTCTTTGAAAAATTCTGGGAGCATTTTTTAGACCAAAAGGCATGAGTAAAAATTCGTATTTTCCGTTATTAATGGAAAAAGCTGTTTTCTCGATGTCATTTTCTGACATTAAAATTTGGTGAAAGCCGGACTCCAAGTCTATACTTGAGAAATATTTTGCTTTCCCCAAACTTGATAAAATTATGTTTGTATCTGGGATAGGGTAACGATCGGAAACAGTATGTTCATTTAATTTTTTGTAGTCTATAACCATTCTAAATTTCGGTGAACCGTCATCGTTTGTTCCTTTATTTGGCACGACCCAGATTGGTGAATTATAAGGACTTTTACTAGGCCTTATAATTTCTTCATTTAACAACTTGTTAATTTCTTTATTCACAAATGAATTCACGGATAGGGGGTATGGATATTGTCTGCTCCATATAGGTTCCTTACTTTCTATTCCTATTTCTGCTCTTACGTCTGTTCTAAACGCAAAGCTTGTATTAATTTTAAAATGAGTTTCTTCAATTTTATCTTTTATGCTTTCTTTTAACACTGATAATTCCTCATTTTCATGTCCAGGATATTTATCCAAATTATTTATAATCTTCAGCTGATAATTCTGAGCCTCTTTCACTCAGTATTGAATAATTGTCTACGATATTGCCGGAATATTCGTAGACTAGCGCTTTAGGATCTTCATGTCCCAAAGAAATATATTTATTTAGTATAATACTATTGCCGGTACCAACTTCGGCGGGCGCCTTAGGATTTTTAACTTATTTTTTTGTTTTGCCGGTAAAAACTTCGGCAGGCGCCTTAGGACTTTCTTGTCCCAAGAGGTTTAAATTTTCTGCATTTTTGCACTTTTTATCTTCTTTTTTTGTTTTGCCGGTAAAAACTTCGGCGGGCGCCTTAGGACTTTCCTGTCCCAAGGGGTTTAAATTTTCTGCGTTTTTGCACCTTTTAACTTCATTTTTTATATTGCCGGTAAAAACTTCGGCGGGCGCCTTAGGACTTTCTTGTCCCAAGGGGCTTCAATTTCCTGCATTTTTGCACCTTTTGACTTCATTTTGTATATTGCCGGTAAAAACAACGGCGGGCACCTTAGGACTTTCTTGTCCCAAGGGGTTTAAATATTCTGCATTTTTGCACTTTTTAACTTTTTTTCATATTTTGTTTTTCACCTTTTTGTTTTATGTTGCCGGTAATTTTATCAGCGGGCGCCTTAAGACTATCATGTCCCAAGGGGTTTAAATTTTCATTTTTTCCACATTGTTTATTAATATTCATACTTTTTTCAACTTTTTTATTTCCACTTTTTATTTTATAATAAATTTTTCCTTTACGTAAATCGATACGCGCTTCTACTGGGTGGCGCCGAATAAGCTATATGGTTTGAATTCTTTATAACAGTTTTTTTTTTTTTACTCTGTGCCAACGGGATCCACTCCTGGAAATGACCTGCCAGCAGCGTTGCCGAATGCTTTTGCTGAAAAATCGTCATTTTACCTTGAAAAAATTTTAATTTCGGGCAAAAAAACCTCAAATTTTTGGTTATAATACTGGGTGGCGCCGAATGAGCTATATGGTTTGAATTCTTTTCGGGATATTTGAAAGAAAGAGTGTACGTTAACAAACCAAGAACCATTATCCAACTCCAAACCAACATTCGAAATGAAATCATGGCCATTACACCCGAAATTCTGCGAAAAGTTATGGAAAATATGCTAAAAAGAGCACGTATGTGCGAAGCAGAAAATGGACATCACTTACAGGATATCATTTTTCAAAGCTAATTGCAAAAAATTCCCCAATAATATACTGTATTAAAAAAAAAAATATAATAATCGCATAAATAAAAAAGTTATAAACCATTTAAACCATATAGCTCATTCGGCGCCACCCTATATATCCTTTAAGAAATTGTATCCTAAAAGACGGTCCGATTCCAAATTTTCAATTTCGTAGAAAATTTTTTGGACTCCAAATAATGTTATTATGTGGCAATATTTTATAATAGAATATCCATTTACAGTTTTCACTCTTTTGTAGATGGATAACTCATTCTTATTTTCATAGACTCCTTGCTTGATGTAGCATGAAGTCGCTCCGGGATCGACAAAAGCTTTTAGTTTCTTGTTTAGTTTTCCATCGTGGGCGGTGATATAGGGGAGGACGTCCCCTCTTCGCCTAAAAAATGACTTTCGTGAATATTATTTATTCTCTATGATTTTTCCTGCGGTCGGAAACTGTGGGTGCTTTCCCTTGGTCGCTTTGGAGCGTGAGCATTTTGGGTTTGGACCCTATTTGCATTAACACTTGTGCTAGCCATATGCGGTTTATTATTCTGGTTTGAAAAACCGCTGGTTTACTGACCTCTGGTATTGTAGTTTTGGTTATACACTCTTGAGGCAGATGGATCAACATCCATTGGCTCTGCTTTGGGTGTAATGGTCCTTGAAGGGAACCGCAAATTATTACTTGAATAATTTTGTTTTGCTTTGGTTCTCTCATTCGCGAAGTTTTGGGCAAAACGTGCCCTTTCGTTATTCGACTCTAGCTCTTGAGCCTTGGCTAAAGCGTCTGGTAAGTCTTGCGGGTTTAATGAAAAAATTATATCCCTCAATGGCGCATTCGGACCAGTAATGAATATTCTTAACGCATGGTCTCTATTCTTTTTGTTTAATTCCTTTGCAATGTCTACATTAGTGCCATGTGTCATTATGGTCTTATTGGTTAACAAGGTCAATTTTTTGTTGACCAAGTTATAATACTCGACAACCGAGCGCCTTGTCGAAGGACACTTAGCTCCTGCTCGATTATATGAATAGGACGTTTGTCCGAATATGCGAAATCAAGACGAGCTATTAAGGCATCAAAGTTTAAAACTGTACCATGGTTCGTTAGCGTCATGCGTGATTTTATTTCTAAAAATTGTAAGGGCCGCGAAGTATTTCCTACTTCCCCTTACATATAAGCTCATTGCGTTATGAGCCGCTTCTCTCCAGCTAGCATACGCGTTGATCTTTCCCGGAAATTCAGGTAAAGATTTGATAACGTCCAGTGACTTCTGGCAAACTATGTTATCATTAATGGTTTCTGATTGATAGTCAGTAGCCCTAGGGGTATTTACATCTACCTGAGCCCTTAGCCTATCAATTTCCTGCCTTAGCGTAATAGTACTTTCTGCTATTAAACGCGAAATCAAGTCCACGGTTAAATGTGCGTTGCCGTTTTGATTTTTTACTGTTTTTTGTAATTAAAAAGTTTTTATATATTCTTTTTACGTTTTCTAACCTTTTCTGTTAAGGTATGGGTAGTTACCTATTTTGCCTTTTATTATTATTATTTGTATTTTTTATTATAGTGCTTTTCCACTTTGAAGAGTCCCGTAGGAATCGAAAAGCTAAGCTTAATTTATAAAACCGGATGTTCCCCCTTGTGGTGGTAATCGCGGCTTTTTATTTAAAAATGTAATAAGCTGTGCTAGCCTTTTTGATATTAAAATTACTTTTATTCACATATGGACACTTCGTCATCTTGTGATTATTGCCACAATTTTCGCAATAATGTAAACGCTCGTATTTTGGTTTGCTGGGACTATTGCCCATTAGAATGTTTTTTTTTTTTATTGTTTATCCCTTCTAGGAAAGGAGGCTTTTATACTCTGGAGGGTCTGGAGTTCAAAATCGCAGAATTAAGCTTAGGTTATAAACCGAAATAGCGATTTCATTAGTAGTTTATGGGCTATAAAAGCCGTATTTTATATTTATTTTGCGAATCATTGCTACTGATTCTTCCTCAAGCGTCTCTTTGTTGTCGTGTTGTTGTCCTTGGCTGATGGCCGTTTGTTGTTGTAGTAATTTACTACACCCTGCTCTATTTGTTATTATCCTCTTATTGTCACTTCGTTGATTTTCACTGTTTTTCAGGCTTTCATTTGTGTTTATGCCTTGTTGGTATCGCACAAATTGGAGGATCAGTTAGAAAATCATTTTCTTTTGTTCACTGTGTCTGAAAGTACTTTAAAAACTTTGAGCTTTCCTTTGCCTTGTCGTGGCTCGTTTATTTGGAACACGCACTTTTATGATTTTCTCAATTTCGATTTTCTGAGATTTATAGTTACTGCCATGATACAAATATTTAAAGTTAAATCCGCCCACTCAATTCGTCCGCCATTTGGTTTTTTTTTACGTTTGCTAGCCTTTTGATTAAACTCTCTCGAAATGATTCAAATGTCAAATAAATTCAAAATAAACAAATGGAATTTTATGATTTGAAAATTGTTTTATTCAAATGTGGGAAAAATTTAAAAATTTAGAGAAGAAAAATGAGTTGCTGCTTTAAAGGCTGCGAAAATTCCGTTGTCCTCTGCAAGCAAAGCAATATCAAGTTTTTGTAGTTCCCGCAATTACCGTATGAAGGAAAAAATGGATCGAGGTTTGTGGTGTTATGAAAAGGGATTTGCCAAATTGCCCCTATGTATGCTCGGCTCATATTTTGCCACATCACTTGACTTAATATAAGCACAAGATATGTAGTTCTTTGGAACAGTACAGTGCCTTTAAGGTACAATATCTTTAAATGTATGTCAAAATCTTCGCTTTAACATGCGGGCAGAAGTTCCTTACACACAATTGCTTACATTTATTTATTTACATACATACATATGTATGTATGTATGTCCATTAAAATTTTGTTGTTTCGACAGAAATATATTTATATGGTTTGAGTGAAAATAAAAACCATTGTAAAAACAAACAAATGAAATGACGGCGAGAGAAAATTTCAAAAATGCTAGCAAACGTCAAAATTCCTAAAGTTGGCTCTCAGCGATTGTACCTTATAAATTTTTGGATCATGGTTACTGCTTCTTGGTTTGTGCTTGACGTTTATTTAATTTTACGCATTTAAATTGTTATTTTGTGTGGTACATTTGCTTGTAATTTGGAAGCTATGCTTATTTAAAGTACACACAACCAAGGTTCATTTTAAATACGGGTTTTTAAATTGACCGGATTTTTTATGATTAACCCATCGCTAACGCGGTTTTAGATTTTTTAATTTTTTCTCCTCCAGAGAGGATACTTATTTCTATTTATTGTTCGTAAAAATGTATTCCATCTTTTTTAGAAATACTTTTTTACTTCGGCAGTATTCGTCTTTTTTGGCGAGGATACTTTTTACTTTCTCCTTATTTAGCCAAAGACCTTTGTTTTTACACACGCACTTTCACCACTTTTAATATTCTTTGGATAAGGATACTTGGCGTTTTCTCCTTTCATACCCAAAAATATTAGTTGCCACTAGCGATTTTTCAAATTCGCGTGTGCCCCACGTTGTTGGGCGCCACTTAAGCTTTCCTTTCCGAGGAAAGCGTTTTAAAAAATAAAAACGACTCTTTACTTAATCCGCATCTCGCGGACAATTATCAGAAGTGAACACTTTATTTCAATTGTCTCTTATTTATAAGCTAACATTTGGTTTCTTAAGAACTAATTTCACAATGACGCTTTGGCGTTGCATCAGCCAGTGGATTCATGAAATGCCAATGCGTGAGAAATGCGATATTGTTTTCTTAATCAAAAGTTTACAGAAGGAACGGAAAATACATTGTTGCACGTTATGCGTTCTGGCCTATTGGAATGCGGTTATGTTTACAGTGGCTACAATGCCGCTGTGTGGTCTTTGGGTTTGATATTCGATCGCAAAGAATTTAATTAAGAATGCAAAAATGCTGCTGTCAGCATTTTGGCCATTTGTTATTTTAGTTCAATATGTGATATTAAATTACAGAGGTTGTTACTTTATGAATTTAATTAAAAACTGAGTGTGAGAATATGCTTTCTGTATTTGAGCTTTATTGTTTACAATTTGTATTTAAACCGATATGTGTGGTCTGCTGTTAACTTGCATGCATATCTATATATGTATGTATAATTTTTTTAATGCTCAATATTTTCTTACAAAATTTCAACTTATTATATATGTATGAAAGAAAGACCATACAAGTCCACGCAAGTTTCATACTTTGTAAAAAATTTGAAAGTTTCAACAAAGTTTTATGAAAATTTTAAACTTTTTAATCAGATTTGTAGAGCAATGCTTGGTGTCTTTATAGCACATTACATTTTAGTGGTGTAGTGGTAAGCAGTGCGCGCTTCCACTCCGCAGCACCTGGGTTCAAACCCTGGTCAAAGCAACATCGCAAAAATATAGAAAAAAAGGTTTTTTCTTAACAGCGGTCGTCCCTCGGCAGGCAATGGCAAACCTCCGAGTGTATTTCTGCCTTGAAAAACAGCTTCTCATAAAAATACAATCGCCGTTCGGAGTCGGCGTAAAACTGTAGGTCCCTCCTCTTTGTGTAACAACATCAAGGCGCACGCCACAAATCGGAGGAGAAGCTCGGCCAAACACTAACATATGTGTAAGCGCCAATCTATATATATATCTATATCTATACTAATTATATAAAGAGAAGTCCCTTTTTTTTGTAACAAGTAATCTCGCGAACGGCTGGTCCAATTTTCATGAAATTTTGTACACAAATAGCTTTCGGTAACCACCATGTTTTAGGCTAAAAAAATTTAACCTTTTTCGGGTAGGTGGACCAGGGACCAGTCTATTCGAAAAAATCTTATTATAGTCCGATTTGCTTAAAATTTAGTACGCAAGTAGCCTTTTAGCATATATTAGCATATATGACCCATTTTTTCCGAAAAGTGGTCCAGGGACCGATCTATTCCAAAAAATCGCATTTATGGTCCGATTTGCTTAAAATTCGGTACGTAAGTAGTTTGTTAGCATATATTAGCATATATGGTCCATTTTTTCCGAGAAGTGGACCAGGGACTGATCCATTCGAAAAAATTGTATTTACGGTCCGATTTGCTTAAAATTCGGTACGTAGGTAGCTTTTTAGCATATATTAGCATATATGATCCATTTTGTCCGAGAAGTGGACCAGGGACCGATCTGTTCGAAGAAATCGAATTTATTTGCTTAAAATTCGGTACGTAGGTAGCTTTTTGCCTGGATAAGCTTATAGATTCCTGTTTTCCAATTTTCATGGAATTTTGAATATAAATAGCTTTAAGTAACGACCATATCAAGGGGCGAATTCGTCACTAGGCAAGATTTTTTTGCGCCAATCAGAAACAACGGATACTGTCAAAATATAATTATAATCTTACTAATATTATAAATGTGAAAGTTTGTATGTTTGGATGTTTGGGAAATCATCACGCGGAAACGACTGAACGGATTTGCATGACATTTGGTACGCAGATAGCTTATGGGGCACATTGTTTAATAGGCTATTTTTTTAAAGAGTTGCCACCTGTTAAAAAGTTTAATTTATTTAATATGCGGGAACGACTGAATGGATTTGCATGAAAATTT
>NW_023460642.1:16998-34035 GCF_013731165.1 Rhagoletis pomonella | reverse complement strand
TTTTGATTGTTGGCTGGTGTTGGCTAATTTTGTTATCGAACGCAACTTATCTCATAACAGCTTTCATATGATGTTTGGTATCAGAGTTGTGCACGATTCAATAATTAAAGATTTTGTAAGAAAAACTCTAATTTTATCAATTAGTGCGTTTCAGAACGTCTACGATTTGCAGGTTTTGCAGGATTTAGTCCAAAGTCGTTCCCGTGCGATACGTTCACATAAGGTTTACCATGATACAATAATTTTTAGAAGGTAGTTTCACTTCTTCTTCTTATTCGCCATGTTAGCTATCTGACAGAAAACGTGTTTCGTATTTTTTGTTATACCAACTTTTTCAAAAAAAAATCCAGCTTTTGACGTTGGAAAAATAAAACAAAGAAAAGCCAAACATATAAGTAGAGAAATTTTCGAATATTTTGTAATAATTTTCTTCATAAAAAATTAACTGCTGCTTTCGTGGATATTGCAACACACGGATGTAAGGACACAGCTATAAGAGCCACCGCACACCACAGACTTTATCGGCCGCCTATTTAAATGATAGGGCTCGTGTTGAAGTGTAAGAACTGCTTCTGCTTACCGACAAAGGATATAAAACGAATAAAGTAAAGACATTTGCGTTGTATAAAAATGTATTATTAAGGTTTCGACTTGACAAACACGTATGCGCGTAACTTGTACATTTAAAACATATAAAATACGAAGGATTAAACGGCAGTCGGCAAGTTGTTAAGAAATCGTAGGCTGCACGTTGTAGGTTGAAGCTTAAGCGTGAAACGTGGAGCGTTTTACACTTGTGTTCTGTTCGCGCGCTGTCTGGAGTCCTTCCCTCATGTAATGGCCGACGAGAAAAACATATCAAAGTTGGTTGCGGTTCTTATTCGCGGCGTTGCCACTTTTAGCAACTACCAGGGTTGCTAACAGCTCGCTTCAAATATGTACATGAAGATGTATGGAGGTGCGCACATTACACCAGCTTAATCGCTCTGACCAATAAGTTGTGGTGCAATGGAAAGACTAGCGAGCACATCTAAATTGGCGGCCGATAAAGTCCGTGGTGTGCGATGGATCTAATCCATTATAAACAAGAAATATTGCTGTTATATTTTCATTTTTATGATTTTTATTCATGTGATTAGCTGTGGCAAAAATGTATGAACAAAATACGTGTATGTATATTAAAAATTAAGTGATCAGTTATGAAACATATAAATCTTTACATGTTCTGTTAAAAAATATCTAAAATAACAAGCGATAATCCCCAAGTTCTATATCGTAGCAGTGGCCACATTGCGTGTTTGTCACAGACACGGTTTATGTGAAACTACCTTCTAAAAATTATTTAGGGGATTCCCTTAAACGCGAAGAGCAGAAAACTCGAAAACCTCGAAAGTTGTCGAGGCTGTTTTTGGGAATGCACCTTTTTTCAGCTTCGTAAACAATGGAGAAATTCCGAAGTTTGACAGCTCATTCAGAGTTTTTTGTATAATACATCGCATCAGCTGAAATAAATACATATAAAATCAGCATTGGAAATGCCACGAAAAAATGAAAAATGTAAATTGTATGAAGTTCGTAGAATATTCGGATATAAAGGCAACACTGAAACTTACGAACGACTTTTCGAGGCTTTTTTCGCGACTAATTTGCCTCGAAAGTTTTCGAGGCACGCGAAAATCGCCACTCATAAAATTTTTGACAGTTGTTTTTCGAGGCTGGAAAAGTTTCGAGGTTTCGTGGTTTTCGAGCCACTTTCGAGCTTAAGGGAATCCCCTAATTGTATCATGAGGTTTACTAAAGGCGAAAACAGCTGTTCCTGTAAAACCTGCAAGTCGTGAACAGCGTTGCCGCTTTGGTAATTTTTAACCAAAATTGGTAATTTTGGTCTTTATTTATCAAGTTTGGTAATTTGGTAATTTATTTTTCAATTTGGTAACTTTTTCTCTTCGGTCTTACATGTCAAATAGGTTAATCTTGGTTCTGGTTCCACATTAGTAAGTGGCCCGTAAGCGTTTCCTTTTATAGAAAAACCAGGTAATCCTGAAAGTTTCGCAAGGCGAAAGTTGTTCCAGCGTTCCTTTGCTAGTAGAATGGTGTGTTCTTTAAGAAACCGCTTGAAAGTTTTGGGTGATCCTACCTTTCCCTGTCAGTTCGCCAGCTTTTCAATTACTATAAATTTTCCGGTGTACCCGGCAACCATATATATGAGTAGAATTCTACGTAAATACGTATGTTCTCGTTCAAAAAGCTACGGCATTCAGCGGGGGACTTCACTCTGTCTATGTGTGAGTCGAAAGCTTTCCTTCAAGCGTTGAATTTTTGATATATTTTCTTGTAACTTGTTTACATACAGTGGTCGAAAAAATTATAACCGCACCATATTTTGATAAGTTTTAACATGTTATTTCTTTTTCTTGTAATTTAGTTTTGGTTATTTTTTATAAAAATATTGTTCTTTCTTTAACAGAACTCGAAAAAATTCAAATATCAAACTTTGTTCAATATTTAAAAAATTCAACAAACTTTCGTAAAAATTTTATGTTAATGGAGCGCTGATTGCCTGAAAAGCTTGGTATCTTCGGATATACATATCGTTACCTTTATATAGAAAGGCCCTAACTGATATTGTCGCCGATATACAAAAAGCCGTAACTAAGTAAAAATCCAAAATTTCCCTTTTGATTGTTTATGATGCATTTCATCCAATTATAAACCCGCACATCATTTTAAGCATAAAAAATTTTAGTCAGTTACGGCTTTTTTTGCGTTTCAGAGACTATATGAGTTAGGGCCTTCCTATATTAAGATAACGATATGTACAGACATATCGAGCCCTAACTGCCAAAATAACGTAAGCGACATTTTTTTTCAAAATTTTCTTTTTGATGCATATGTAGGTTTGTGCAGTTCTGCACATAAAATAAGTTTGGTAATTTTTTGTTGAATTTGGCAACTTTTTCTGGTGATTTTGGTAAAAAATAAAAAAATTTTGTGGCAACACTGGTCGTGAAGTACGGGAACGGGCTAAATGACACTCCCACCCAGCGTTGCCAGGTTGCCATTTTTAACGTCATTTGGACGTTTGACGTTTGGACGTTTTTTGTGTAAAAAACTACGTTTTTTAACTTCCCAGTAATTTTCTCTGTTACTAAATCTTGTAAGTAGAACTGATTTTGAATTATTTTCTTTTACAAGCTTTGTGTTTTGCAGCAGCTGCTTCAAAATATATTTATTCTTTGGACGCAGATGACTTAAATATAATGCATACCAAGCGTACGCGCATTTTTTTTTTTTGGATTCTTGGACAAAGGATCCCGTGTTCAAAGGCTGGTTGTGTAAACACTTGAGGTTACGAGGCTTATTGTAATGTTTGCAATTGCACATTAAAAGCCAAATCAGGAAGAGCTGATCTCTTGCAACACGCACGCTCGCAAAATCATTAAAAAGCTGTAGGCATAAAAAGTCAGAAAAAAGTGGACGACTTTTTTAAGACTTCATTGAAAATGTAATGAACGCAAAAAAGGCTGAAATATTGCTATACTCCTTCTTAGCAGAACGTAATTTAGCATTTTCGACAACCGACCCCCTTACCAAATGTCTACAAGAAAAAAAATTATTAAAAATCAACGCGATTATTTAGCTTCTTTAAACTTGCACATTATTGACCTGAAATTTTATGGGCTATCAAACTGCATACCCAAAAAAATTCTAAAAAATCTAAATAAAAAGTTGAAAATATAGCTGAAGCTTTGCAGATTTTTTATAATTTTTGCACAAAGTTTGAAATGTGGATTTATATTTTGTTTGTTATGTAATGAGCTTGGCTTAAATGGAAAAATAATAAACATTAAATAAACAAAAGAGAAACAGCCAAAATCGATGAAAATGGTGATGACTTAATCAGCTGATCACAAGTGTACGTATAAAATGATTTTTATATTAACGATCTCAAACGAGTTTACAATGAATTTCAAATGTGCTCTGTCAAAATGACATTTTAATATACCTTACGTACATAGTAACTTTGTATATAATAGTTGCGTTCCAGATAACTTCGTGTAAAAACCTGTAAAACTGTCAAATAACAAAATTACTCTCTTGAAAGAGACGAGCGAGAGCGAAACAATAAAGGTCACCAGGAACGCGAAAAACCACTTTCTCAAACTACTTCCATTTTTTTTAATGTAAAGTGCCATGGAGACGATCAAATATCTTTATCAACCGTCTCGCGTTATGCTTGACAAAAAACAATCGCACTTGCCTTCTGATCGTCGTGGTGAGCAAGTGCGCGGACAAGAAAAATAAAGTGTTTGTTTAATTGACGAGTTTATTTGAACGTTTGCGGGCCAATCTCATACATATGCAAAGCTTGACGTATTTATTTGATTGTCTCCGTGGCGCTTAAGGTTCTGTTTTTGTTTAAAAATGCAACCCTGCCTATCGTTTGACACTTTTCATGAACTTGCAGGAAGAAAAACTTCGGACTAAAACCTACTACTTCTGACTGAGAGAGAGAGCAAGTTACTCTCACAAAAGTGGTTTGACTTACAGGTTTTTTGGCACCTGGAACGCTTTGCTGCAAAAAAAACCTGCAAATCGTGAATATCGTAAGGACCTGGAACTCAACTAATAAAAGTTTAATAAGAACAGTTTTTTGTACATTCATTTGAACAAGGCGTTTTTGGGTAGGAAATGACGTTTTTTCCAGAGGTCAAAAATAACCGTCAACATTTTGAAAGTGTCCCAAAATAACCGTCACTATTTAAGGGAAAAAATAACCCACAAAACAGAACAGGTGGTTTATTTTTTGTAGATGTGCGCTCCTCTCAGTGGGAAAGGGTTATTTTGCATATAATTTCCGTTGCTGTTGGACACGGACACTTATCGCTGGAAGAAGAAAAATAAGTGTTAGAAGTGCGTTTGCTGTTGATAGAGAGATATAAGCAAGTCACGGTCATGTTATTGATTTAAAATCCGCTATCAATTAAGAAATTATTATTATGATTTAGTTTTTTGACCAAATAAAAAATAAAATTTATTTGTGATTTGATTTTTCAACCAAATAAGAAATACAAATTTTTGATTTGGTTTTTAGAGCAAATCAATTTGATTTGTAATTTTTCAATTAAATAATACTTTTGTTATGCGACGCAAATAAAATATTTAAATATCTTCCAACTTCCAGTTCCACGAAAATCTTCGGAATCCTTGGGACTAATTCGAGATTTTCGAGCCTTCTTCGGGATTTTCGGAATCTTCGGGACTACTTCAAGATTTTTAGTCTATTTCGGGGTTTTTGGACTATTTTGGGATTTTCGAGACTTCTTCAGGATTTTCGGAATCTTCGGGCCTACTTCGGGATTTTTGGGCTATTTCGGGATTGTCGGCACTAATTCGGGATTTTCGAGACTACTTTGAGAATTTCGGGATCAGCGGCACTAATTCGGAATTTTCGAGACTTCTTCAGGATTTTCGGAACCTTCGGGACTAATTCGGAATTTTTGGGACAAGTAGTAGTCCCGAGACCCTACGAAAAACGAAAAATCCACATGCTGCAACCCTTGGGGAAACATGTTCAGCATTGCCAGCTATCAGTTGTTTTTCGAAGGTAGCGGAATGAAGGAAAAGAAAGTGGAAAGGAATTAAAAAAACACTCATGAAGTGCTTATTTATAATAAAATTGTTTGATTTTACATATTTTGAAGGAAACGGTGGATTCTATTGCATATGCAATTATAGCAGCGGAGTAAGAGCGCGCTATGGGAATGATTTCACAAAGATATGCGGAGCTGTCGAGCATAGTAACCTTTTACGCATCTATGTCAGGTTCTGGTTGAATTGTTGAACCACAAGCCAGAACTTCTCCTATGCCTGAAGAAATGGTTCTCAATCCAGTTAATGCAATAACAGCTTCTTCCAAGCCATTGAAAACATGCACTTTGTTAGGTCCACCACCTGTTGCACTTGCTTCTGGCTTCGGCCGCGCTTAGGGATTATAACCCTTACTAAGTAGAATTCTCCTTTCTGTGTTGCCGGAGAAGAGGGGCTTCGGCATGTCGAAGGTATACAACACTTCTTGTGCACATCAGTCCGGCCACGCCATCCACAGTATTTTTGCGCAGAACCGACGACGAAATCTGCAAAAAAGTGGATAGTGCAAACCGAATTTATTAATAAGATAGTACTCGGAAATTTGAAACATTTATTTTAAATACAATTTTAATCATTTGATTACACGTGATGTTAAAGTTTTTGGATTCGGATTATGCGTTTGGAAACAACAACCGAAAATCATTGTACAAATAACTAACTTACGGACCCAAGTTTCTCGATAAGGGGCAACAAAGATTCTGTTTTACTCGTTTATATAAAGCAGTGGATAAAAATATACGTACATGAGAAGGGCAAATTTATCTGTTTAAATGAACGCCACTAATAATTCCTGCAAACACACGTCGATTTACGTCTTTTATCTCGACTCCGACACAGAATTGTTTTCGGACAAAATTACGCAAAAAAGCTAACTCGTTCGTTTTTAGGCATGCCACTGTTTCGAATTTCGAAAGTTCGAAAATACGATTCGGATTGCAGCATACTATTTCTACGATTTGTAGCAAAATCCGAATACGAAAGAGTTGCAGAATAGGGGTGGTTGTTTCTCAACAGTACCTCAAGTGGAGGATCATAGCGTTCTCAACAAAAAGGGCATTTTTCTTTGTATGAAAAAAGGACTGTTTCTCAAGTTGAGAAAATGCTAGTTCTCAACTTGAACTCTAATGTAATTCTCCAATTGGTCTCAAACATTTCATTGAAATACTGAAATTGAAATAGTAAAATACCTTATACCTTTTTGATTGAAACGACATATATAGATGAATTTAAATATTAATTTACCGACTCCCTGTTATATGCATGGAGTCGAAGTCGTCGATAACGATGTTTAACCGCAGATTAGTGTTAACCAGACATTGAGTAACCGGCCCTTAATATACTCCTGCTTAGGACCGGTTGTTCAATGTCTGATTAACACTAATCGGAAGTAGAAGCTCTGGTTAAGTACAACGACTGCTTTATTAATCACATGTTATATGCATGATGTCGACCTAAGGGCCGGTTGTTCAATGTCTGGTTACACTGGTCGACGGCCAAAATTTACCAGAGACGCCGTTATGAAATTCGTATGTAAAATCACCCCCTGATTCCGAAAATCAATGTTATTTTTAATTTTATGGTACCGTTTTTGAGATATTTGCAATTTACCGTTTTTGCAAAAAAAAAAAAAAATTGGGTCCACTTAATCATATATATCTCAAGAACGAATTAAGCAATTCCAAAACGGTTTGAAGCTTTTAAAAGGTAATAAAATTTTCTATAAGCTGTGCATACAACACTTTTTGCTAGGCCCTGTACATTCAAAGATAACGAACAATCATTACCGATTTTTTCAATTTTTTTTGTAAAAATATAAAAAAATTGTACTTTGCGGGGAAGGATCTCGAAAACCTTTTATTTTTTTGCAGATTTTTTTTTTCTCCCTAAGCTCTGTTATATTACAAAAAAAATAAGGTATCAGCGAAGAAAATCGATGCAAAACTACGTAAGTTATAAGCGATCAAATAAAAATACCCAGGTTGCGCAATTTCAACGTATACCTCAAAACGTATGTATGGTATAAAGAAGAGTGAAATATCTAGCTATGCTCTGTTTCTATTGAGTTAAAAGTTCAATTTATGAATGAAATTACCCATATTTTTAACTTTTTTTTTTAATTTATTTATGTTTATACTATATTCTAACAATCTTTATCTTAATTTGATTTTACTATGTTGTCGAAATAATTATGTGTTCTACTTTGACGCTTATTCAGTTTAGGATCGGTTTCTCTTATGAGAAACCAGCAGTAATCACCCATCATTGCGACGTCCCAGAATCCTTGATATCGATTCTCAATTAATTTCATTTGCTGATGAAACCTTTCGCCATGTTCATCACTTTCGTCGCCAAGATTTGCCGGAAAAAAGCTCAAATGTGAGTGGAGAAAGTGAATTTTTAAAGACATATTTACGCCCATTTTCGCATAATTATTGATTAGGTCGTTCACTATCTGCTCGTAGTTAGGGCTTTTGTGTCTACCGAGAAAAGAAGCAACGACCTTTTCAAAGGATTCCCACGCTGCTGCCTCAACTGATGAGAGTAGTCCTTTGAATTGATTATTGTTGATCAACTTTCTTATTTGTGGTCCAACAAAAATACCTTCCTTTATCTTGGCTTGAGAAATATCTGGAAAAACTGTTTTCAAATAGTCGAATGCTTCGCCTTCTTTGTCCAAAGCCTTAACAAAGTTTTTAATGAGACCGAGCTTGATGTGTAAGGGTGGAAGTATGATTTTCTCTTTCTTGACAAGAGGGGTGTATTTGATGTTATCCACACCAACGGTAAACTCGACTCTTTCCGGCCAATCATTTCTGACGTAGTGGTTCTTACGAGCTCGGCTATCCCACTTGCAGAGGAAGTAGCAGTGCTTGGTGTAGCCACTTTGTAGACCGCATAGCATTGCAACGACTTTGAGATCAGAACATATTTTCCAATCATGCTCTTCATATTTGATAAATTTGAGTATTTTTTGCATTTCCTCGTATGTTTCCTTTGTATTTACTGCATGTGCAATCGGGATAGAAGGCTTTTTGTTACCAATATGCAATAATACAGCCTTCAAACTCAGTTAATTGCCGTCTATGAACAATCGCCACTCTTTTGAATCATATGTTTGACCAAACTCTTTGAATAAACCAGGGATGTCGTTGCAGTAGCATATACTGTCTTTCTTGGTATAGTGTTTGGAAAATGGTTCGTGACGAGTTCTACTATATGTCACCTTAACATCGGATGACACAAATTTAAATTGTTGCATACGAGAAGTGTGGATCTCGGCCTTTTCCTTGGATAGTTCCAAATCTCTTATCCAATCATTAAGTTGTGCTTGTGACAGAACGTTTCTTTCGTTTTCCATGCGAAATTCAGTACAACTTGATCCCCCGCACTCAGATGTTACTGTTGACAATGGAACTGGATCCGCAACTGCCGTTGAATGTAGTACTGGTAATGTCACTGTAGGTACGCTAGCATAGGTTACTCCTCTTGATCTTCCAACGCCAAGTACTTTTGTTTGACAAATATAACACTCTATTGAATGGCAAGTAGGTTCTCTCCATATCATTGGTGTTTCAAATTTTGTTTGTTGTCCTGATTCCCACTGAATCAATTCTACTCGACACGATGTACACAAAGTGTTCGGTGTCCATGGTTTTTCAGCATTTTTAGGCTCAATTCCAAAATACTTGGAGTATAAAGTTTTGATATGATCTGATAACACTCGTCGTCGCCTTATGATAGTATATTGGCCACACATGAAACAGAACATATCTGGATCCTTATTACACTCAAATTCTCGCGTCCTTTTACTCATTTTATTTTTTTTAATAAATCACGGTTTTGAAATTAGACTTATGAACTGAACTATCTCCGGCGAGCCTTGAAGATGTTATGAAGTTTCAAAGCGCATTTACTCATATTTATACTCGGAACAAGAATAAAATTGAAAAAATCAAATCTTACCTAGACAGAAAGGTTCCTTTTTATAACAAGCCGGGAAAAGAAAATACTACCTGTTTTAGATGTAGGCTTTAGAAATTTTCTGTGTCCTATAATTTTGAAAATCTACCTGCATACTTACCCATAACTGACGGAAATACATGTTTATAACTACATGCCTACAGCAGGTTTCGAACCCAACCACTCTTCCTT
This sequence comes from Rhagoletis pomonella, assembly GCF_013731165.1. Lineage (NCBI taxonomy): Eukaryota > Metazoa > Arthropoda > Insecta > Diptera > Tephritidae > Rhagoletis > Rhagoletis pomonella. Next base: position 24,231 of record NW_023460642.1, on the reverse strand, counting down.
TCGATGCAACCACTCTACCTACTATAATACAATTCGAGTATTAAAAGTACTATTTGATTTATTTAAAGAAAAAGTGTTATCATTGTTATGGTGTTATTCGTTTATCCGGATAATATCTCACTTGCACTTTATACCTTTAATATATGTATGTATGTATAGGTACATACATTGAAGTTGCGCAACCTGGGTATTTTTATTTGATCGCTTATAACTTACGTAGTTTTGCATCGATTTTCTTCGATGATAGCTTATTTTTTTGTAATACAACAGAGCTTAGGGAGAAAAAAAAAATCTGCAAAAAAATAAAAGGTTTTCGAGATCCTTCCCCGCAAAGTACAATTTTTTTTATATTTTTACAAAAAAAATTGAAAAAATCGGTAATGATTGTTCGTTATCTTTGAATCTACAGGGCCTAGCAAAAAGTGTTGTATGCACAGTTTATAGAAAATTTTATTACCTTTTAAAAGCTTCAAACCGTTTTGGAATTGCTTAATTCGTTCTTGAGATATATATGATAAAGTGGACCAATGTTTTTTTTTTTGCAAAAACGGTAAATTGCAAATATCTCAAAAACGGTACCAGGGGGTGATTTTACATAAGAATTTCATAACGGCGTTTCTGGTAAAGAGAAAAAGTTGAAATTTGTGGTCCAGTGTTATCACTACTTGCCGGTTTAACATCATTATCGACGTTTTCGACATAATGCATATAACATGTGATCGATAAAGCAGTCGTTGTATATAACCAGAGCTTCTAGCCCCGATTAGTGCTAATCATACATTGAACAACCGGCCCTTAAACTTGTAGCACAGAGCCAACACAGAGAGAGAATTTCGAGTATGCAGTTTTGTAGGCCGTTCAATTCTTTTAATCAGAATTTCTAGAAAATTTTCGAGTACGCAGTTTTGTAGCCCGTGCAATTTTAGTTAAAGAAAGTGCAAGGTTCAAGTCGCTAGAAATTGCCGTAGATTTTTTTTTTGTGGAGGGTGTTGAGCATTTTCTTCCATATAAAAATAGATTTTGATCACGAAAAAAATTATAAAAATTCAACGGTAATTTCTAGCGACATGAAACTTGCACTTTCTTTTACTAAAATTGCACGGGCTACAAAACTGCATACTCGAAATTTTTCTAGAAATTCTGAATAAAAACTATGAAATTTTGATGAAAATAATTGTGAATTTTATACTACAACAAGGTCTACATTAACATTTGACACCGACTGTATATATATTATGAAACTATTATTAAATGTACACTATTTGTTGTGTATCACTATTAAATACATATATAAATAAATTTTAAAGCTGAAATACAAAGACAATACATTTAAAACGTTATAAAAACACTTTAATTACTTATTTTAGGTACAAAACAAATTACAAAATAAGAATACATAGACGTAGGTACGTACAAAACAAATTACAAGGCAAGAATTCATAAATGTAAGTAAATAAAATACGTACATGTATTTATGTACATATAGTTGCCCACAAAATAATAGAAGTGCGGTATTTTGACCAGATTTGACTATTTCTTTTTTGTTTATTTAATGTCAAACATACTTTGCATGGAAAAAATGCGAAACACCTTCAACAAAAAAAAATCTGAAAAATCAACGGGCTTTTTACCAACTTGAAACTTTCACTTCATTATACTAAAATACTATATTATATATATATTAAATACTACAAGACTGCGTACCTAAATTGTTAAAATTCTGATTAAAAAGTTTGAAATTTTGGTGAAACTTTGCAAATTTTTAAAATTTGTGTACAAAGGTTAAAATGTGACTTTACATGGTGTTTGGTGTATAACCCGTTTGAATTTTATAAACAAATAATAAACATTAAATAAACAAAAAAGAAATAGTCAAATCTGGTCAGAATATCACACTTCTATTATTTCGTGGACGACTGAACATTCACTCATCAACAAAACAATAAACATTACAAATTAACTCCACTTCAGGTACCGTTTTTTTTTAAGAAAATATATTATTATGTTAGGAACATTTAAATAACTTTTAGTCTTGTGAAAATCGTTTTGATAAACTTGTGGGTTATTTTGTTAGCAGTTCGAAAAAGAGCTAAACTAGCGAGCAAAAATTGGGAAATAATATTTTTTTTTACAATAGTGTTCTCAACAAAAAGGGCATTTTTCTTTGTATGAAAAAAGGACTGTTTCTCAAGTTGAGAAAATGCTAGTTCTCAACTTGAACTCTAATGTAATTCTCCAATTGGTCACAAACACATCATCGAAATACTGAAATTGAAATAGTAAAATACCTTATACCTTTTTGATTGAAACGACATATATATGTAGATGAATTTAAACATTAATTTTTAATTTTATTACTCCTCTTGTATTATATAGTTAATCAATATCGTACTACAATATCGTAAAAATGGTATAGCAGCGCAAGTATGCATAATTTGGCTATTACAATGTGGAACAAATTCAGGTTAGCAAAAGTTAGGTCGATTCTGAGAGTGAGGGGTGAAAATAGAGGCTAAATTAGAAGACCCGTGTCGCGGCGTTTGTTTATGTTAGTTCGAATTTTTTTTAATCGACCTTCGAACTTTGCAGTCAAATGCCGATTTTCAGCATATTGTTTATATGGTTTTTTGGCTATAACTCGTCGACTAATTGATATTTTTTCAATCTGTTAAAGCCAAATTATTGCTAGAGATCTGTGCAACAATTAAAATAAATAAATAAATTGTTTTTTTTTTCATGCTTTTTGAACATATTTTCCACAAAAGTAAGTCTTTTTTGCTTTCTGTTTGATCTATAATATGCTTCTCAGTTTCTTCAATAAATTTCATTTGAAAAGAAAACAATCATAATACAAAACTTGCGTTTTCCTGTTTAATATTAATTTACTTCTCATTTCTTATGTACCAATTTTTTCAGTGTTGGTTTTGAAGAAACATTGAAAAAGAAATTATAAAAATATGGAAAAAATATAATTTTGAAATGTTAGTTATGTAGTTCCAGTACCAACATACCGAAGTATTGATCTTCAAACAGATATCAGTACTACAACCGCCGCTGCTATATCCATGCATTTCTTCTCAGAATACGACCCTGGTGAAGGTACATCCTATGAAACATCAAAGGACCCAATCCTAGTCACACAAAAGCAATTGGATGCAATTGTTGCAATTTTGTGTTTGACTCAGAAAAAATCAGAACAACTGGCTTCATTTTTGAAAGGAAATAATTTGCTGGCGAAAGGTACCAAAGTAACAGCATATCGAAAACGCCAAAAAGAGTTAGAAAAGTTCTTCAATGTGAATGATGCAAAAAATTTCGCTTATTGCAACGATATCGAAAAGTTAATGGAGACGGTAGGATTAACCTTTAAAAAAAGATGATTGGCGTTTATTCATCGATAGTTCACTAATCAGCTTAAAAGTTGTGCTTTTGCACAAGACGAATAGAATGCCTTCTGTTCCAATTGCGTATAGCACTGACACTAGGCAAAATTTCGATAATTTGAAACACATTCTGGAAGTAGTCAAATACAACGAACACCAGTGGCGCATTTGCTGCGGCCTCAAAATAGTTTCATTGATTACAGGCTTAACAGCATCTGGCCGTCCAAAATATCCGTGTTTTTTGTGCGATTGGGATTCACGATACGGAGAAGGTATTAAAGGAAGAAACCAGTACAAACAGCATAACTGGAATAGTCGCATTGGACGGAAATGGCCTAAAGACAATAGGCTACACGAAAGTCTTGTTCCTGAAATGAAAATTTTGTTGCCGTTGCTCCACATTAAACTTGGCATTGCTAAAATTTTTTTGAAATGTATCGAAAAAAGACCAGCAGTATTCAACCGCTTAAAAGAAATTTTCCCAAGACTAAGTAACGCCAAAATTCAGGAAGGGGTTGTTAATGGTCCCGACATACGGAAACTAATGAGTCGTCAAGATTTTGACCAAGTTCTGACAGACCGAGAATTAAATGCATGGCTCGCATTGAAAACAGTCATTAAAGGACTTTTGGGTAAAGAACGCAAAGACAACTACAGGCAATCTGTTGCAAACATGCTGGCAGCTTTCGATGAAATTGGGGTTAATATGTCGTACAAAATTCATCTCTTGCATCAGCATCTTGATCAACTCGCTCAACAGTTGCCAACTGAATCTGATGACCAAGGCGAACGTTATCACCAAACTGCGCTTCCATTTGAAATAAGGTAACTATAGAGTGTGCATATTCTGCCTTATCCTGAGTTTCACCTGAAAAAAAATCACCCGAAAATTTGTCATCCGCCCATAGTAAAACCATGGAAACCAAGAGTGAAAAGTGAACCGGTTCGGGGAAAATGAAACTCATGATAAGGCTGATTTTGAATTCCTAGATTTTTGTAATATCTTTGCCAGAGTGCACAATTTAAACATGTTAACGATTGAAAACTATTTTCGTTTCAGGTACAGAGGAAAGAAATCTCCAGATGCAATACTCGCTGAAATTTGTTGGTGGTATAAAAACACCTTTGAAGAAGAGGAAGACGAGGAAAAAGAGGAAGAAGGGGAAGACAAAGATGAAATTCCAGAATATCTGTTGGACGAAATTATCGACCTTTCTGATGATGATGACGATGACCAAGATATTAGAGAGAGCAGTGATGTTGATCCACAGCCGCCTGCTAAACGGCAACTGGCCAAATCATTAATTTAATTTATTTAATTTTCTTACTTAAAGACTTAGTTTTGTGGAAAATATGTTCAAAAAGCATGAATAAAAAATTTTCTAAATCAATTTTTTTTTTAATTTTAATTGTTGCACAGGTCTCTAGCAATAATTTAACAGATTGAAAAAATATCAATTAGTCGACGAGTTTTAGCCAAAAAACCATATAAACAATATGCTGAAAATCGGCATTTGACTGTAAAGTTCGAAGGTCGATTAAAAAAAATTCGAACTAACATAAACAAACGCCGCGATACGGGTCTTCTAATTTAGCCTCTATTTTCACCCCTCAATACGGGTCTTCTAATTTAGCCTCTGTTTTCTCCCCTCACTCTCAGAATCGACCTAACTTTTGCTAACCTGAATTTGTTCCACAGTGTTATTCGCCATTGCTCCCATTTGACGTAAACTGTGCTTTTGACATTTTCTTTTCAATTGAAGTTACCATATTCTTTTATGAAATTAAAAAGTGTTTTTTACTCGTATTACATTGTGAAATGCACATAGAGAATGTATTAGTTTATGCAAAGCGCGTAAAAGCACATTTAGCTCTAAATGCCTCTCTAACGGCCGGTTGCTCAATGTCTGGTTAACACTAATCTGCAGTTAAACATGGTTATCGACGTCTTCGATTCCATGCATATAACAGGGAGTCGGTAACGTCGATAACTATGTTTAACCGGAGATTAGTGTTAACCAGACATTAAGTAACCGGCCCTAAAAGTACATTTATCCATACCAAATCCGTCACCTAAATGCAACTCCATTTATGCATTAACAGCCCTATTCCGGTTTTGCAATAGAATGACAATTGATCATCCTTCATTGTCGTGATTTTGTCATTGTCGTTGCACGTTGGCATTCCTAACAAAAAATTACAAACGAAAAGCTTTTGTCAACTTACCATGTATGGTGAAAAGTTCATTGTTGTAGAAACAGCTGGTCAACGCTATTATTTGCAAAAAATATGAGCTGTGAAACACCAGAAAAGTGAGTATTTGTGCGAAATAGATAAATTCGTATATTTATAACATTTATAAACTTTTAGACGTGCAAAATATGAGCGGGCGAAGCAGGAGAAGCTGCAGTTTTATGTGCAGTTTTGTAGGGAGGATCCGGAGCTGCAAAAAGGAAAAAATAGTCCGTGCTCCTCAAAACTGATGCAATCGCCCTGGACGCAGGTGGCTGACAGCTTAAACGACATGCGTGGTCCCACCCGCTCCGTAGCAAAGTGGAAAGATGTAAGTTTTGTATATTTACATACATACATATGTATGCATTTATATCTTTCATTTATGCATGAATACATTTGCATACACACTAATGTGTGTTATTATTTCGCAGACATTAGCGGCGTGGAAAAATCAGCTACGCTGCAGAGCACGAAAAGTGCATGGGGATGTAATTGGAACACGTGGGAACCACGGACAGAAATTTATTAAATCGTATGTGTTTTTGCCTTGTCACCTGCCCAGAAGGTCATGACAATAAAAATGACAATTGGCATGATTCGAGCTTTTGAATTTTGCCGCGAATACCAAAAAGCTGCAATTGTCATTTCCATATCAATTGTCATCGGGGTGAGTTTTGTCAGTGTGGCGGAATAGGGCTGTAAGAGTCTAAATGCTAAAATCAACCCTAAAATCTTCAAAAATTCCCATGATTCGAACATGGTTTAATGAGAAAAAGTGGCAGCATTGCTTTTTCGTGTATACAGTTGCTAGCTGCGTTTCAGTGATCGCCGATCGAAATTTCATTTATTATTGTACAATATTTGGAAAAAGAAAATTTGCGCAAATTCAACATCGATGTGATACTGATAGAAATCTGGATCAATTTATGATCTACTCTGTTTGTTTTTTTCCTATTTGGTTGAGGAAATTTCAATCGACATCACCGATAAATGAATACATACACAAAAAAATTTTCGGTTATGGTTGCTTGACTTTTCTTTATCCAAATAATATAAAATAATAAATGAAATCTCGATCGGCGATCACTGAAACGAAGCTAGCCGCCCTATACTCGAAAAAGCAATGTTGCCACTTTTTCTCATTAAACCATGTTCGAATCATGGAAATTTTGGAAGACCACAGGGTTGCTTTTAGCATTTAGATTCTTAATGCGAAAATGGAGTTGCATTTAGGTGACGACTTTTGTATGGATAAATGTACATTTAGAGTAGCATTTAGAGCTAAATGCGTTAAATGTGCTTTTACGCGTAAGCAAAAACAGCCCAAAAATGTTGCATAAAGGGCGGCGGTATGTTGGGTTTAGTTACGCTAATTGTAAGGTTTTGGTATGATTATTACAATATAAGGGTTAATGCGCAAGTTTACACAAACGTAGCGATTATAATTTGACATTCCTCTTTTTGCTTTGTTCGTAACACTCAACTATAACTAGTTTTATAAGAACTTATTAAACTCTCGTTTAGGAGGATTCGTTTTGTACTCGACCCGCTTACACGTTCGCCGCCGCTCAGTAACTTTTCGCTAGGTTTACCCGCATTTTTTATATTAGTGAAA
>NW_023460642.1:0-11998 GCF_013731165.1 Rhagoletis pomonella | reverse complement strand
CTTGAGGCACAATCTGCTGGATTCAACTCTGAGCGAAAATCCTCCTATATGTATCCTCCAAGCAGGTGCCGACAGGGCAATGGGCATCGCTGCTTGCACCGCTGTGGCAAGGCAGGCTTGGTGCTTGTTCCTTTGCTGCGGTGGTGCAAGCAGGCGAGACATAGCTAAGGCCGAGGTATAAACTCTTTTGCCTCGCCGCGCGGCTGGCCGTATTGGCCCCCCCCAGAAGAGGCTGGGGTGGGCATACTTAGGCTATTTCTATGGGGTACCTGGCGGTAGGTATAAAACGCCCCCCTAATCTAGGGTGTCATGCGTCACCGTGCCCATTGGATGGTTTGCAGTCAGGGGGCTTTCCGACTGTATTTTAACGGCGCCTTCCGGATTCCTGTCCGCCTCCGGGAGTAACGGTGGACTTACCGCGGCATGGGGCTCTGCCGTGGCCGACCGTTCGTTTCCCTCCTCATTTTTATCAGGTCGCAGAAAGGTTTCGGCTCAGTATGCGACCGAAGAACCAGATGAAATGAATATTAACAATTTAGCCCCGGATTCCTGCACGGCTAAAAATGCCGCCGACGGACACGCCGTTAATAATATCGGAAAACCCTTGGCTACCGCTAGAACGGCTCCAAGGGGGCCTTCACGGCCAACTTCATCGGGCAAACCCGAAAGTCTTTCTGCGCTCATCACCCCTCGAGGGACCCAAGGTACCGGAGACCGAGACGCAAAGCAGGCCTGAATGGCCGGTAGAAATAGGTTGTCGGCCCTCCATGTCCGAGGCAGCTGTGGACAAACCCATCGAGGGTAGTTCAACAGTGGCCGCGGCCGTGGAGGCACCCGGCACTAAAGAGCCCACTGCGGGCACTGTAGCTGTTAGGCCTGTCGTCAAGCGCTGAGACCTGAACCCTCAAAGGGAACCAACCGGCCGCCACATTGCGAAGAAGGAGGTTCGTCCGGCCGTGAAGGCGCAACGGGAGCGAAGAGCCACCTCAAGGCTTCTCGCAAATTTTGGAGGTAATCCTGGTAACCAAGAACAGAAGGAGCTGGTGGAGTGCACAAGGGCCTCCTCGCGTGCCGGACACTGACGGAGAGCATGGACGCCCCCGCGAACCCTGAGGCAGCTTCCAATAGCTCCAAACCAACAGGCTCAAAGAGGCAACGGTCAGTGGATAACAGCACTGAACTGGAACCTAAGAAGCCAAGATGTACTACCTCTTCCGGCCTTACTAACCCTTCTCGGGCAAAAAGAGCCTTCAGCGACGTTGCTAAGGATCACTTGGTCCTAGCGATAATAGATAGGGGGCACCCGGAGGGGAACCTTACGGCGGACAATTGGAAGTCCGTCCTAGTGGGCCTCTGCCGTGTCTACAAGGAGATTCTGGGCAAAAACCCAGGACTCCCTCCTGTAGTTCGTGACGCGGGTCTTTACTTAGGCCGCATAAAACTGGTTTCCTGCGCCGACGAGAGGTCGGTGAAGTTGTACAAGGAAGCAATAGCCATGCTGGGGGAACTTTGGCCCGGCGCGAACCTGGCGGCCGTCCATAGGGATGAAATCCCTTGCAAGCCCCGGGCCAGGGCATGGGTGCCAGAAGAACCCGCTAAGCCCGAAGGCATCTTGGAGATTATCCAGCTTTCCAACGACTCACTACCGACCCTTGATTGGAGAGTAGTGAAGGTCCGCGAGGTGAAGGACCAGCAGAGATATATCACGCTTGTGATAAACGAGGAGTTTCTGCCTATCCTCGCAGAAAACAATGGGGTAATAAGCTACGGCTTTTACTCCATCACCCTTAAAACCCAAAAAGGGAATGAGGGCATTTCTCAAAACGCGGAAGGCACCACTAACGAACCCGTGGCTTCAAACCCTCCATCTAAAGACGACCCCAGGAGAGTGAACCAGCTCTGTCCAAGGGTAACCTGGACGGACAAGTGGAGACTCAGACCCAGACCCAGGAGTCAAATTTAGGCACAGACAGCGACGCTACTTCCGTGACTGGCCTTTTAGGATCTGTCTTTAGTCGATAGATCGAGATCTCGGAGGACCAACTCCTGGCTTCGAACGATGAGGATGCTGATGTAAAAGTAATAGCGCTCAAGGACGACAGCCAGCACAAAATGGACGACGAGACTATGAGCATGTCTGACAATGGTGAGGGTCCTACAGATTAACCTCCACCATTCGACGGCAGCATCGGCTGCTCTGCTCCTGCACCTAGACGAAAGAGGAGAGGAGCTTATATTTGTCCAGGAACCTTGGGAGGTACACCAGAAGATTTGCGGTCGTGTCAGCCCCTGAGGCAGGTAAGATTAGATCATGCATTTTAATAAAGAACAACTTCTCTTATCTTCTACTCACACCGTTCAGTGACTAGGACACGGTGAGCGTAAGCGTGGAGGTACGATCCAAACCACTCTGGCTGGTCTCATCGTACATGGCACACGACCACGCCACTTATCCCCCGACTCGGTTGCGGGACGTTGTGAAAGAGACCAACAAGAGGAAGTTTCCCATCGTTATCGGTACCGATGCGAATGCTCATCATTCGCTGTGTGGATCCACGGACATAAACAAACGGGGTGAGTCTCTTATCGATTTAATTTTTTCAAATAGCCTAGCAATTTGTAATAGCGGATGTAGGCCAACATTTGTAACCTCTAACAGAAAGGAGGTACCCGGATAACACAACAAGTTTTATAAGAGTTTTATAGTGGTATACTTCCGCAAAATTTAAGAACAAATACTTTACCATTTTGCTCTATAAATCAGTCTATAAAACCCTTATAAGACTAAAAGGGCCCCAGGACGTGGGACATCGTAGTAGAAAAAAAGCTCTATTATTAGTTTATAAATCGTATGTTGGTAGTTTTATAAGGATCTTATAGTAGTCTGCAACATGAGTTTATAAAACCTTTAAAACTTTTATGAGGCACTTTGTGTAGAGCCTTTGGTCTGACACTGATTAAATGTTCTGGGATCATCGCCTTATAAGACCTTTAAATGTTTTATAAGGTCAAGTTATAGACTACTATAAGAGCTTTATAAAATTGGGAGCATACAATTTATAAACCAATAACAGTGCAACATTTTGCACCTTTTTAAGGCTGCTTGTAAAATATGTAGAAGTCTTAAGAAGCGCAAACCGTAGACCTTTTGGTCTAAAGATTCACTCTGTAACGCTCGTTTTGTAAATTGAAAAGTATAAAAAATAAATTGACAGGTAAAACATTATCCAAAAATATCTTTCGAAGGAGAAGTAGTTCTGAACTTAAATATTTTTTCCTTCCTGAAATATTTTAATGAATGATATAATTAAAGGACTTTATCTAATTTTTTCGGTATTTCTCCTGAATGTAATTTTATAAGCGCAACGAGTTTTCCGGTAAAATCGGGGCTGCTACCCTTGCTAAAACTTACGCGCTTGCGAAATTCTTAATTTTTATTAAGAAATTTGAAAAATCGCGTATTTGAAAAAAACTCATTTTTACATTAAAACTCAAAAAAGTTGTAAAAATGTGGCGTTTATATAACTAACAGACCAATGAATAATTTTCTGTCATCAAAATTCCGAAAAAAATTAAGAAAATGAAAATTTTTATTTTTTCACCTTTCAACCTTTTTTCCATTATCTAAAAATACACAAAAAATATGGCGCTACAGTCAGATGTCTATCCAAAGACACTTATAAAATCAATTTGCGTATTAACATCCAAAATAGTTTAGGAGGAGCGCTTGAACATACTGATTGCTTTATGAATTGAACAAATTTATACAAAACACTCAAATCCTAAATTTTCAAATCCTAAAATGTCTACGGGAAGAGCCATGAATTGAGTATTTTCTCTTAGAATAGAGAAAAGCCAAACAAAACACCCAAAACGTACATTTACAATTCTTAGAAAAAGACTACGTGAACTTCAAGTGATGCCCGACGTTCTGTGTTAAATTACCCACGAAGATCCGAAAAAATACCCCAATTACCCGCATCTTTAATAAGGTACCCCACAAAATTCGCAAAGAATTCAAAACATATATTTCAATAGTAGTATATATATATATATATGTATATTGAACTCATTTTCTTTCTCACATCTTCTACATCAATAAATTAGTTTCAATGTTTATTAAAACCCGGGATTTTGAAGAAATTCATAACTTACGAACTTTAGTTTTAATAAAGGTTTTATAATTACATACAAAACAATTTGGGTCCTTCTATATTAGGGCAATGATATGAATATTCATAATGTGAGAATAATTTCAAAATTATGATATTTTTTTTTTAAATTTATAATTTTACTCCAACAATCTGGCATCATTGACGTGAATAGCATGGAATAGAGTATTTCCTTTTTAAACAGAGAAAAATCATACAAAACACTCAAATTCTAAACGTCCAAATAGAAAAATATCTACGTAAAGAGCATCGTTAAAAGTATTTCCTCTTTGAATAGCGAAAGTTCATACGTGTTAGGTCGCCCTGTGGCATTTCATTGTTTGTCTCATTTATTCATGTATTCCTTTATTTATCGTTTTGTCTATTCACTGTATTTGTTTACTTCTTTTAAAATACATAGGACAAGCTGAACGGTACTCTAATATAGCTCGCCGTTACTCGTTTTAGAATATAAAGCCTCAAGTTAGGGAAAATATTTTATTAGTTTTGCAGACGTGCCAGTCAACACAATTATAAAACAACCAACTATGTAAAATCAGCCGGGTTATAATTAAAGTTTTTGTGTATCTAATACCAAAGCAAAATCATCGTTTCATTTAACCCAACAGTTTTTATAATTTCTGGCACGTTCTGCTTGATTTGAAGTCGCGTCTGGTCTACGTGCACGACTTAGTTACGTTGGTGCAAATAAATTAAAGCAGCCGCAGTTTCGTGAATGCCTAGTTCCGGCAATTATTTCCTTAGAAGTCGAGCGTCAGGAAGACAGGACAACAGTGAAAGCGAGTCATCGTTTGAGAGCACAGAAATGGACGAGACAAACCAGCTGAGCCCAGCCGGAGAAGGCCAATTAACCGCCATAATCGCGACATTAAACGCCTTCAGAGCATCGGTGGAGGAACTAAGAAACAGCACCGTCGAAAGCCAACGAGATATAATAAGGTTGCGCGAGAACATTCGACCGCAGGAAATGGGCGAGCAAAACGTGACAATACAGCCAGCACAACGCGAATCGAGCATAGTCGCCATGCCATCGACAGATTCGACAGTCAAACTCTACGATTGCCGGTAATGCGGAAGAATGGCCGCTGTTCTTTGCTAACTATAACGACACCACCGCGGCATTGATTGATTTTTTTGATTGATTTTATTTAAATAATTCGTTTACAGTAATGCTTAGTATACGAGATCTAACCCGCGAAGCTATAGTGCTTGTCTGCAGGTTTATAAATATTAATATTATACATATCAATATAGGCATTCATACTTATCCATAAGTGAAGTTATAGTTAGATACAGTTTTTTCTATCTTAATACTTATTATTTATTAATTTTTATTTTTTATTTTATTTATTTTTGTTTTTAATAATTTTAAATAACATACAGTCGTGTCTTTAACCTTAGGCATTATATTTTCATTCATTCGTTCATGGGAAAGCGCAATATTTGTTGAGAAATTGTTACAATGAACTTTTGAAATGATTTTTAATTAGATATTTTCTTTTGGATGTATTAGCTAGTTTCGTTAAATTTAATGCGAGTTCATTAAAGAGAGTTGGGAGCAGTATTGGTAGCGAATTCTTAGTATAGTTGTTTAAAAACTTTGGCACCGCTAGCCTATTCTCCAGACATCTTCGTGTGCCATGCTTGTGACCAATCGGTATTTTTAACGTGTTTTCGTCATAAAACTCATTCAAAACTGATATTTTAAAAATCGAGCGTACGTCAAGCAACTTTAGTGCCCTGTTTAGCTGAAGATTTGGAGTGTATATATTCTTTTTCTTTGCTAGTATTTTCAAATTGTAATTTTGGCTTTGTTGTAGTTTCCTACAGTGTGTTGATGAACCCCAAGCCGTGATCCCGTGTCTTAAATACGACTCCGACAAGGCCAAATATGCTTGTTGCAATACGAAATAATTGCTGCAAAAACTCAGGTGCTTTAGAAAGTAAGACGATGATCGAAGTTTTTTTTGCAGGTGGGATATGTGCGCATTCCACCTAAAGTTTTCATCAAGTATAATACCGAGATATTTGTACGAGCTAACGATATCTATCTTCGTGTTACAGTCGCAGGGTGTCTGGTTTTTATGAAGGCAATCATAACTGTGAAAAATTAGTTTTATACTTGAACGGTGAATATGCAGCGGTCTTATGTGCATTAATTTGGTTTTAGTTACATTTATTGCTAGTCCATTATCGTGTGACCATTTAGTTATTAGATTTAGTTTCCTTTGCATAATGCTTGTTGCAATGTCGAGGTCTCTGTGTGGCAGCACAATTGCAGTGTCATCTGCGTATGCAAAGGCCTCACAGTTGTTAAGAACTGCAAGCATACTATTTGCATATATAATATATAAGAGTGGACCTAGTTTAGATCCCTGAGGAACTCCGTATGATACTGTTGTTTGCTCGCCAAATGCATTTTGTATTTTAACTCTATAGCTTCTTAATTCTAGGTAGCTTTCAAACCATTTAAGACAATCCCCCCTTACCCCGGCATTATCTAAAGACTGAAGCAATTTAGCATGTGACAAAGTGTCAAATGCCTTGCTAAAGTCTATAAATAGAGCCAGAGTATGGTAATTTTTCCCCAAGTTTTCATTTATTTTGCTAGCGAATCTACCCAGTAGTTGGTTGATGTTCTTTTCTCTTTGAAACCCATATTGCCTCTGGTCGATTAACTTGTATTTTAATGCAAATTCAGTTAACCTACTGACAATTACTTCTTCCATAATTTTTTCAATAACTGGCAGGATAGCTGTAATTCCGTGGATCGTATTTGACTCCGGCTTTAAAAATAGGTTTTATGACAGATAATTTTAATGCTTTAGGTACTGTGCATTGAGCTAGGCTAAGGTTGATGAGTTTTGTTATTACAGGGGCAATAGCGGGTGATATTGTTTTGAGATCTTTTGGCCGAATTCCGTCAGCTCCAGGGCCCTTTCTTTCATCAAGCCCTTGCAGTATCGCTAGTATCTCATCATCACTGGTTTCCTTCATATATATTGAGTTGGGTATCTTACGTTCCGGTATATTAATAGACCTGATATCACAGTGGTGGATTGCAGTTTTTATATCCCTACTAAATGTTAATGCAAAGTTATCACAAATAGTCTTAATGTTGTTATTTTTAAAGTGTTTAACAATGAGTTCGTCCGAACTGATGCTCTTACGGCCAATAATCTCGTTTATTAGCTGCCAAGTTTTTCTCATGTCATTCTTGCACTCTGAAAATTTTTCTTGATAGTAGTTATTCCGAGTTCTCTGTATTTCTTTGTTGACATAATTTCTGAATTTCTTATAATCTAATTCTATTTTTTTGTTATTATGCTTTGTTTTCCATTTTCTATATAAATTATCTCTACTATGACACAAAGCTTTTAATTCGTTTGTCATCCATTTGTTCGTTTTTCTCCGTGTACTGTTCTTATGGGTAATTACCGAGTTTTCATATATGCTCTTAAAAGTTAGTTGTAATTTTTCGCACATTTTGTCTACATCAGTTGACATGAGAACATCGCTCCAGTCTACTTTACCTATCTGCTCAGTAAATTTTTTGGTGGCTATTGTATTTGTAAATAGTTGCTCGTCTTTCGTACACTCGGTGTGCTGATTAAAATTTATGCTACATAATAAAGAGTAATGGTCTGTTATACTTGTTTGTATAACACCACCTAATACGTCAACGGCCCTACTCCTGATAAATACGTGGTCAATGCACGTATGTGTGCCTCTCTTTAAATCAACTCGTGTGTATTCACTTATTACTTTTTGCATTCCGCATGATGAGAGCATGTCTAGGTAGAGATTTACATTGCTACTATTAGCATCCATTATATTTATATTTATGTCACCAATTACTACTATACACTCCTCTTTGTTTGCCTTTTTCAGTATATTCTCAAGTTCATCAACAAATATCCGAACATTGTTTTGCGGAGGCCTGTAAATAGCGTGCAAGGTGCATGCAATGTTGTTGTTGCTGCCGGCTATTGTTATTTCGATAGTCTCAAATGAATTTGTAGTGTATGAAATGCGTTGATAACATAAGTACTCCCTCACGTATACTGCAATCCCTCCCCCGCTTTTCTGACTCCTGTTCAAGAATTCTACATTAAAACCATTAATACCAAATAGGCTTTGCTCGTCATTCGTGATGTTTGTTTCGACTAGTACCAATATATCAATGCAGTCAATAAGCTTATCAATTTCTACTCGGAACGCGTTGAAGTTTTTTCTTAAAGAACGAATATTTAAACAAATACATTTTAAATCATTTCTTGTGAAGTTTTTTGTATCAATTTCGGAAAACGCTTGGAATGTTTTTCCTACAATATTGTTCATTATAAAATAATTATTCTGCAATTGTGTAAGTGATAATAATAATAAAATAAATACTTATATATAAATGTGAATAAATAAAAAAAAATAAAAAAAGTGAAAATTTAATAAGCGATGTTAATGTATGTATGTATATTTATCAGGTCGATATCTAAATCTGAATTAATGTAAGTTATTGTATTATTTTCACTCTTTTTTGCTAAAATACGACTCCCTTTTACCCATATAAATTTCCAATTGGACGCCTTTGCCTTATTTCTAGCGGTCCATAGCAGACGTCGATTTGTTTTTGTCAGATCGTCGTTGACGTACACACGTTTTTCAGCGCTGTTACTATGGTGTTGTTCTCCTTCATCTAGTTTGTTAGCGTAGAGCTTCATTCCACGTATTTTCTTCAAGAGCTCATTCTTTTTCCGGGCAGACGTGAATTTGATGAGAATGTTTTCCCCTTTGCCTCTTATGCGGTAAACATCTTCCACATCGCTTACACTCAGAGTAACGTTTGCAAAGCTTGCGATGCGTTCCACAACTTTATGGAGATTTTCATTTTCTTTTTTGTTGACATTTCTTACGACAATGTTTTTTCTCAAAGTTTGTTGTTCCATCTCATTTACCTTCCGTTCCAGTGCAGATATGCGAATGTCTTTTACATTACATTTTTCATGCAGATCACCAATTTGCTTCGTCAAATCGGACATCTTGTTTTCGAACATGGAGGTTATATTTTTTAATTCATTTCTATAATCAGTCTGTGATTGTACAAGGTTTGCGGCCATATCTTCAATCAAACGTTTTATGTCCTTTGTAACTGCCTTTAAGTCACAGATATCCGATTGTACACCACTCTCATCCGACTCATCATTGTCATCAGTTTTTTGTTTATCATTTTCTACCAAAACCGCTTCGGCAGACTGGATCGAAGAAGGCTTTAGTTTTGTAGATAGCTGCTTCGACGTTCCTTCTGCTAGTGAGTTTGACGATGATTTTGACCTTTGCCTGCATTTGTGACATCTCCAGTTTCCACGCCGGTCGGAGCTCATATTCGGCTCATGAATTGCCGTTTTTTTTTTTTTTGTAGCGCAATCATTTTGTACTATTGTCTGCAGTTGACACCTCAAAAGGTTATTTAATCTAGTTTTTTACATTTTTTGTGTTACTCATTTGTAATATGTACATATGTATATACATAGCTATATGTAACAGTCCAACTTGCGCAAGCCAACTCGGATACAGCCATCACCAAAACTTAATGCGACTACAGAAGTGCTTTTAGGCCCTGCAAAAGAAACAGTGGCAGCAATGCTAATTCACCCAAACGATGTGCCAAACGTTTTAAGTGAGTTAGAATTTAGGTTTGGTCCGCCAGACATTCTAGTCAAACATCAGCTACACAAACTACAGCAGTTTCCACCAATCTCCGAGCAGAAACCGGAACAGATTGTGCCATTTTCGTCCAGAGTGCGCAACGTGGTAGCCTTCCTGAAATCCGCAAAATGTCACCAGCACCTAGCAAATGTCTCCCTGCTAGAACAAATGGTATGTAAACTACCGCAAAACAAGCAGTTTGATTGGGCGAAACATTCAGTCACCATTACAGCGTATGCAACCATAGAAGACTTCAGTACGTAGTTGAGCGAGCTGGCCAGAGTCGTGTGTCTGATGCCAACTAGTACACACAGTACCAGAAGTAATGCGCCATCTGGTAATCCTCGTCGGTTAATGCATATTCAGGAGGAAAGAGCAGTGGAAGCAGCAAAATGTCTTCATTGCAATGGTGATCACCCGATCCTGAAGTGCGCGTCATTCAAAGCCGCAGACGTGCAGGCCAGATGGGAATTGGTGAAAAATCACCAGTTGTGTTTCTCCTATCTGCGAAAGGGTCACATTACTGGAAAATGTCGTTCAAGGAAGCTGTGCGGCATAAACGGATGTCAGCGTTATCACAATCATCTATTACACAACAATGAAGTTCCCCTCACAGCATCATGCCAAGTTGCTCAATGGGATAGAAGTGTGCAACCCATGTTAAACTGTCGCCTCGTTCATGGAACGTCCAAGCAGCTGTTCAAGGTGTTGCCTATCAACATTTACGGACCGAACGGTAAATACGAAATTTTAGCAATGTTTGATGAGGGGTCTGCGATCACAATTTTGGATGAAGACATCGCCAGAAAGATCGGTGTTCGTGGTTAGAGTCACCCTCTCACGCTTCAGTGGTATGACGACCGAGTGGTAACTGAGCAGTCCTATAAAGTCAACCTAGAAATCGGAAACAGCGTTGACAACAGGAGGTTTACGTTGAAGGGCGTATATACGGTGAGACATCTGAACTTGCCAGAACAGGAATTCTCGAAGGGAAACTTCGAACACTTCGAACACGTGCCTCTACAAAGCTACAGTAGTAAGAAGCCATCCTTGCTGATTGGCCTGAATCAAACATATTTAGGCGCCACCACAACTTTAATACAAGCTGATAACGAGAGTCCCATCGCTGCCAAAACGCCACTGGGTTGGGTTGCCTATGGACCAACCAAATCGCCAATAACGTCAAATCCTCGAGTAATGGTTATTAAGGAACCTCAACAACTACATAATTTGGTTTCTGAGTATTTTGCATCAGATAGCTTCGGCACCAATCCGACGTCGGTAAAGTTAGAGTCGGATGAAGATAAGCAAGCGCGTCATATACTAGAAGCAACAACTAAACGACAGGCAGATAAACATTATGATTTGGAAAATGTTTCCGCCACAACTCCCAAGCAGCAGGGAAATGGCAGAACGGCGTTTATTAGCGATTGAGAAACGTATGCATCAAGACAACGAATTTGCTGTCCGCTACAAGGAGGAAATGGCTAAGTACGTGGAAAAAGGGTACGTCAGAAGGCTAAGCGACAAAGAAGGCAGCGCATCGCATCCGCAGATTTGGTACTTGCCGCATTTCGCGGTTTGCAACCCAAACAAGCCAAGCAAACTGCGTATCGTCTTCGATGCTGCAGCGTCTGTCAAAGGCGTGTCTCTGAATTCAGTACTGTTGAAGGGACCCGAACAGGCACAGCCATTAATTCGCATTTTGCTACAATTTCGTCAAGGTCAAACTGGAGTCGCGGCGGATATACGCGAGATGTTCTCGCAAATAAGGGTTCATCCGACCGATCAGCATGCTCAGCGTTACCTATGGAGACACGGAGACACCAACCAACCAATTCAAGAGTTCATGATGACGTCAATGATCTTCGGGGCTGTTTGCTCACCCTGTATCGCCGAGTACGTGAAAAATCAAAACGCAGAACTTTTTAAGTCGGAGTTTCCCGAAGCATCATCACCAGAGCGAGCCATGAAAGTCAGCCGACAAATTATTCAAATAGATCGCGAAGCAGGGTTCCACCTAAGAAACTTCGTCTCCAACTGCACTGAGGTGGAAGAAATGTTAAATGAATCGTTTTCACCAGAGCGAGAAGCAGTTAAAATGGAACGTAATGGTACGACGG
>NW_023460641.1:17013-34054 GCF_013731165.1 Rhagoletis pomonella | reverse complement strand
TTTTGATTGTTGGCTGGTGTTGGCTAATTTTGTTATCGAACGCAACTTATCTCATAACAGCTTTCATATGATGTTTGGTATCAGAGTTGTGCACGATTCAATAATTAAAGATTTTGTAAGAAAAACTCTAATTTTATCAATTAGTGCGTTTCAGAACGTCTACGATTTGCAGGTTTTGCAGGATTTAGTCCAAAGTCGTTCCCGTGCGATACGTTCACATAAGGTTTACCATGATACAATAATTTTTAGAAGGTAGTTTCACTTCTTCTTCTTATTCGCCATGTTAGCTATCTGACAGAAAACGTGTTTCGTATTTTTTGTTGTACCAACTTTTTCAAAAAAAAATCCAGCTTTTGACGTTGGAAAAATAAAACAAAGAAAAGCCAAACATATAAGTAGAGAAATTTTCGAATATTTTGTAATAATTTTCTTCATAAAAAATTAACTGCTGCTTTCGTGGATATTGCAACACACGGATGTAAGGACACAGCTATAAGAGCCACCGCACACCACAGACTTTATCGGCCGCCTATTTAAATGATAGGGCTCGTGTTGAAGTGTAAGAACTGCTTCTGCTTACCGACAAAGGATATAAAACGAATAAAGTAAAGACATTTGCGTTGTATAAAAATGTATTATTAAGGTTTCGACTTGACAAACACGTATGCGCGTAACTTGTACATTTAAAACATATAAAATACGAAGGATTAAACGGCAGTCGGCAAGTTGTTAAGAAATCGTAGGCTGCACGTTGTAGGTTGAAGCTTAAGCGTGAAACGTGGAGCGTTTTACACTTGTGTTCTGTTCGCGCGCTGTCTGGAGTCCTTCCCTCATGTAATGGCCGACGAGAAAAACATATCAAAGTTGGTTGCAGTTCTTATTCGCGGCGTTGCCACTTTTAGCAACTACCAGGGTTGCTAACAGCTCACTTCAAATATGTACATGAAGATGTATGGAGGTGCGCACATTACACCAGCTTAATCGCTCTGACCAATAAGTTGTGGTGCAATGGAAAGACTAGCGAGCACATCTAAATTGGCGGCCGATAAAGTCCGTGGTGTGCGATGGATCTAATCCATTATAAACAAGAAATATTGCTGTTATATTTTCATTTTTATGATTTTTATTCATGTGATTAGCTGTGGCAAAAATGTATGAACAAAATACGTGTATGTATATTAAAAATTAAGTGATCAGTTATGAAACATATAAATCTTTACATGTTCTGTTAAAAAATATCTAAAATAACAAGCGATAATCCCCAAGTTCTATATCGTAGCAGTGGCCACATTGCGTGTTTGTCACAGACACGGTTTATGTGAAACTACCTTCTAAAAATTATTTAGGGGATTCCCTTAAACGCGAAGAGCAGAAAACTCGAAAACCTCGAAAGTTGTCGAGGCTGTTTTTGGGAATGCACCTTTTTTCAGCCTCGTAAACAATGGAGAAATTCCGAAGTTTGACAGCTCATTCAGAGTTTTTTGTATAATACATCGCATCAGCTGAAATAAATACATATAAAATCAGCATTGGAAATGCCACGAAAAAATGAAAAATGTAAATTGTATGAAGTTCGTAGAATATTCGGATATAAAGGCAACACTGAAACTTACGAACGACTTTTCGAGGCTTTTTTCGCGACTAATTTGCCTCGAAAGTTTTCGAGGCACGCGAAAATCGCCACTCATAAAATTTTTGACAGTTGTTTTTCGAGGCTGGAAAAGTTTCGAGGTTTCGTGGTTTTCGAGCCACTTTCGAGCTTAAGGGAATCCCCTAATTGTATCATGAGGTTTACTAAAGGCGAAAACAGCTGTTCCTGTAAAACCTGCAAGTCGTGAACAGCGTTGCCGCTTTGGTAATTTTTAACCAAAATTGGTAATTTTGGTCTTTATTTATCAAGTTTGGTAATTTGGTAATTTATTTTTCAATTTGGTAACTTTTTCTCTTCGGTCTTACATGTCAAATAGGTTAATCTTGGTTCTGGTTCCACATTAGTAAGTGGCCCGTAAGCGTTTCCTTTTATAGAAAAACCAGGTAATCCTGAAAGTTTCGCAAGGCGAAAGTTGTTCCAGCGTTCCTTTGCTAGTAGAATGGTGTGTTCTTTAAGAAACCGCTTGAAAGTTTTGGGTGATCCTACCTTTCCCTGTCAGTTCGCCAGCTTTTCAATTACTATAAATTTTCCGGTGTACCCGGCAACCATATATATGAGTAGAATTCTACGTAAATACGTATGTTCTCGTTCAAAAAGCTACGGCATTCAGCGGGGGACTTCACTCTGTCTATGTGTGAGTCGAAAGCTTTCCTTCAAGCGTTGAATTTTTGATATATTTTTTTGTAACTTGTTTACATACAGTGGTCGAAAAAATTATAACCGCACCATATTTTGATAAGTTTTAACATGTTATTTCTTTTTCTTGTAATTTAGTTTTGGTTATTTTTTATAAAAATATTGTTCTTTCTTTAACAGAACTCGAAAAAATTCAAATATCAAACTTTGTTCAATATTTAAAAAATTCAACAAACTTTCGTAAAAATTTTATGTTAATGGAGCGCTGATTGCCTGAAAAGCTTGGTATCTTCGGATATACATATCGTTACCTTTATATAGAAAGGCCCTAACTGATATTGTCGCCGATATACAAAAAGCCGTAACTAAGTAAAAATCCAAAATTTCCCTTTTGATTGTTTATGATGCATTTCATCCAATTATAAACCCGCACATCATTTTAAGCATAAAAAATTTTAGTCAGTTACGGCTTTTTTTGCGTTTCAGAGACTATATGAGTTAGGGCCTTCCTATATTAAGATAACGATATGTACAGACATATCGAGCCCTAACTGCCAAAATAACGTAAGCGACATTTTTTTTCAAAATTTTCTTTTTGATGCATATGTAGGTTTGTGCAGTTCTGCACATAAAATAAGTTTGGTAATTTTTTGTTGAATTTGGCAACTTTTTCTGGTGATTTTGGTAAAAAATAAAAAAATTTTGTGGCAACACTGGTCGTGAAGTACGGGAACGGGCTAAATGACACTCCCACCCAGCGTTGCCAGGTTGCCATTTTTAACGTCATTTGGACGTTTGACGTTTGGACGTTTTTTGTGTAAAAAACTACGTTTTTTAACTTCCCAGTAATTTTCTCTGTTACTAAATCTTGTAAGTAGAACTGATTTTGAATTATTTTCTTTTACAAGCTTTGTGTTTTGCAGCAGCTGCTTCAAAATATATTTATTCTTTGGACGCAGATGACTTAAATATAATGCATACCAAGCGTACGCGCATTTTTTTTTTTTGGATTCTTGGACAAAGGATCCCGTGTTCAAAGGCTGGTTGTGTAAACACTTGAGGTTACGAGGCTTATTGTAATGTTTGCAATTGCACATTAAAAGCCAAATCAGGAAGAGCTGATCTCTTGCAACACGCACGCTCGCAAAATCATTAAAAAGCTGTAGGCATAAAAAGTCAGAAAAAAGTGGGCGACTTTTTTAAGACTTCATTGAAAATGTAATGAACGCAAAAAAGGCTGAAATATTGCTATACTCCTTCTTAGCAGAACGTAATTTAGCATTTTCGACAACCGACCCCCTTACCAAATGTCTACAAGAAAAAAAATTATTAAAAATCAACGCGATTATTTAGCTTCTTTAAACTTGCACATTATTGACCTGAAATTTTATGGGCTATCAAACTGCATACCCAAAAAAATTCTAAAAAATCTAAATAAAAAGTTGAAAATATAGCTGAAGCTTTGCAGATTTTTTATAATTTTTGCACAAAGTTTGAAATGTGGATTTATATTTTGTTTGTTATGTAATGAGCTTGGCTTAAATGGAAAAATAATAAACATTAAATAAACAAAAGAGAAACAGCCAAAATCGATGAAAATGGTGATGACTTAATCAGCTGATCACAAGTGTACGTATAAAATGATTTTTATATTAACGATCTCAAACGAGTTTACAATGAATTTCAAATGTGCTCTGTCAAAATGACATTTTAATATACCTTACGTACATAGTAACTTTGTATATAATAGTTGCGTTCCAGATAACTTCGTGTAAAAACCTGTAAAACTGTCAAATAACAAAATTACTCTCTTGAAAGAGACGAGCGAGAGCGAAACAATAAAGGTCACCAGGAACGCGAAAAACCACTTTCTCAAACTACTTCCATTTTTTTAATGTAAAGTGCCATGGAGACGATCAAATATCTTTATCAACCGTCTCGCGTTATGCTTGACAAAAAACAATCGCACTTGCCTTCTGATCGTCGTGGTGAGCAAGTGCGCGGACAAGAAAAATAAAGTGTTTGTTTAATTGACGAGTTTATTTGAACGTTTGCGGGCCAATCTCATACATATGCAAAGCTTGACGTATTTATTTGATTGTCTCCGTGGCGCTTAAGGTTCTGTTTTTGTTTAAAAATGCAACCCTGCCTATCGTTTGACACTTTTCATGAACTTGCAGGAAGAAAAACTTCGGACTAAAACCTACTACTTCTGACTGAGAGAGAGAGCAAGTTACTCTCACAAAAGTGGTTTGACTTACAGGTTTTTTGGCACCTGGAACGCTTTGCTGCAAAAAAAACCTGCAAATCGTGAATATCGTAAGGACCTGGAACTCAACTAATAAAAGTTTAATAAGAACAGTTTTTTGTACATTCATTTGAACAAGGCGTTTTTGGGTAGGAAATGACGTTTTTTCCAGAGGTCAAAAATAACCGTCAACATTTTGAAAGTGTCCCAAAATAACCGTCACTATTTAAGGGAAAAAATAACCCACAAAACAGAACAGGTGGTTTATTTTTTGTAGATGTGCGCTCCTCTCAGTGGGAAAGGGTTATTTTGCATATAATTTCCGTTGCTGTTGGACACGGACACTTATCGCTGGAAGAAGAAAAATAAGTGTTAGAAGTGCGTTTGCTGTTGATAGAGAGATATAAGCAAGTCACGGTCATGTTATTGATTTAAAATCCGCTATCAATTAAGAAATTATTATTATGATTTAGTTTTTTGACCAAATAAAAAATAAAATTTATTTGTGATTTGATTTTTCAACCAAATAAGAAATACAAATTTTTGATTTGGTTTTTAGAGCAAATCAATTTGATTTGTAATTTTTCAATTAAATAATACTTTTGTTATGCGACGCAAATAAAATATTTAAATATCTTCCAACTTCCAGTTCCACGAAAATCTTCGGAATCCTTGGGACTAATTCGAGATTTTCGAGCCTTCTTCGGGATTTTCGGAATCTTCGGGACTACTTCAAGATTTTTAGTCTATTTCGGGGTTTTTGGACTATTTTGGGATTTTCGAGACTTCTTCAGGATTTTCGGAATCTTCGGGCCTACTTCGGGATTTTTTGGGCTATTTCGGGATTGTCGGCACTAATTCGGGATTTTCGAGACTACTTTGAGAATTTCGGGATCAGCGGCACTAATTCGGAATTTTCGAGACTTCTTCAGGATTTTCGGAACCTTCGGGACTAATTCGGAATTTTTGGGACAAGTAGTAGTCCCGAGACCCTACGAAAAACGAAAAATCCACATGCTGCAACCCTTGGGGAAACATGTTCAGCATTGCCAGCTATCAGTTGTTTTTCGAAGGTAGCGGAATGAAGGAAAAGAAAGTGGAAAGGAATTAAAAAAACACTCATGAAGTGCTTATTTATAATAAAATTGTTTGATTTTACATATTTTGAAGGAAACGGTGGATTCTATTGCATATGCAATTATAGCAGCGGAGTAAGAGCGCGCTATGGGAATGATTTCACAAAGATATGCGGAGCTGTCGAGCATAGTAACCTTTTACGCATCTATGTCAGGTTCTGGTTGAATTGTTGAACCACAAGCCAGAACTTCTCCTATGCCTGAAGAAATGGTTCTCAATCCAGTTAATGCAATAACAGCTTCTTCCAAGCCATTGAAAACATGCACTTTGTTAGGTCCACCACCTGTTGCACTTGCTTCTGGCTTCGGCCGCGCTTAGGGATTATAACCCTTACTAAGTAGAATTCTCCTTTCTGTGTTGCCGGAGAAGAGGGGCTTCGGCATGTCGAAGGTATACAACACTTCTTGTGCACATCAGTCCGGCCACGCCATCCACAGTATTTTTGCGCAGAACCGACGACGAAATCTGCAAAAAAGTGGATAGTGCAAACCGAATTTATTAATAAGATAGTACTCGGAAATTTGAAACATTTATTTTAAATACAATTTTAATCATTTGATTACACGTGATGTTAAAGTTTTTGGATTCGGATTATGCGTTTGGAAACAACAACCGAAAATCATTGTACAAATAACTAACTTACGGACCCAAGTTTCTCGATAAGGGGCAACAAAGATTCTGTTTTACTCGTTTATATAAAGCAGTGGATAAAAATATACGTACATGAGAAGGGCAAATTTATCTGTTTAAATGAACGCCACTAATAATTCCTGCAAACACACGTCGATTTACGTCTTTTATCTCGACTCCGACACAGAATTGTTTTCGGACAAAATTACGCAAAAAAGCTAACTCGTTCGTTTTTAGGCATGCCACTGTTTCGAATTTCGAAAGTTCGAAAATACGATTCGGATTGCAGCATACTATTTCTACGATTTGTAGCAAAATCCGAATACGAAAGAGTTGCAGAATAGGGGTGGTTGTTTCTCAACAGTACCTCAAGTGGAGGATCATAGCGTTCTCAACAAAAAGGGCATTTTTCTTTGTATGAAAAAAGGACTGTTTCTCAAGTTGAGAAAATGCTAGTTCTCAACTTGAACTCTAATGTAATTCTCCAATTGGTCTCAAACATTTCATTGAAATACTGAAATTGAAATAGTAAAATACCTTATACCTTTTTGATTGAAACGACATATATAGATGAATTTAAATATTAATTTACCGACTCCCTGTTATATGCATGGAGTCGAAGTCGTCGATAACGATGTTTAACCGCAGATTAGTGTTAACCAGACATTGAGTAACCGGCCCTTAATATACTCCTGCTTAGGACCGGTTGTTCAATGTCTGATTAACACTAATCGGAAGTAGAAGCTCTGGTTAAGTACAACGACTGCTTTATTAATCACATGTTATATGCATGATGTCGACCTAAGGGCCGGTTGTTCAATGTCTGGTTACACTGGTCGACGGCCAAAATTTACCAGAGACGCCGTTATGAAATTCGTATGTAAAATCACCCCCTGATTCCGAAAATCAATGTTATTTTTAATTTTATGGTACCGTTTTTGAGATATTTGCAATTTACCGTTTTTGCAAAAAAAAAAAAAAATTGGGTCCACTTAATCATATATATCTCAAGAACGAATTAAGCAATTCCAAAACGGTTTGAAGCTTTTAAAAGGTAATAAAATTTTCTATAAGCTGTGCATACAACACTTTTTGCTAGGCCCTGTACATTCAAAGATAACGAACAATCATTACCGATTTTTTCAATTTTTTTTGTAAAAATATAAAAAAATTGTACTTTGCGGGGAAGGATCTCGAAAACCTTTTATTTTTTTGCAGATTTTTTTTTTCTCCCTAAGCTCTGTTATATTACAAAAAAAATAAGGTATCAGCGAAGAAAATCGATGCAAAACTACGTAAGTTATAAGCGATCAAATAAAAATACCCAGGTTGCGCAATTTCAACGTATACCTCAAAACGTATGTATGGTATAAAGAAGAGTGAAATATCTAGCTATGCTCTGTTTCTATTGAGTTAAAAGTTCAATTTATGAATGAAATTACCCATATTTTTAACTTTTTTTTTTAATTTATTTATGTTTATACTATATTCTAACAATCTTTATCTTAATTTGATTTTACTATGTTGTCGAAATAATTATGTGTTCTACTTTGACGCTTATTCAGTTTAGGATCGGTTTCTCTTATGAGAAACCAGCAGTAATCACCCATCATTGCGACGTCCCAGAATCCTTGATATCGATTCTCAATTAATTTCATTTGCTGATGAAACCTTTCGCCATGTTCATCACTTTCGTCGCCAAGATTTGCCGGAAAAAAGCTCAAATGTGAGTGGAGAAAGTGAATTTTTTAAAGACATATTTACGCCCATTTTCGCATAATTATTGATTAGGTCGTTCACTATCTGCTCGTAGTTAGGGCTTTTGTGTCTACCGAGAAAAGAAGCAACGACCTTTTCAAAGGATTCCCACGCTGCTGCCTCAACTGATGAGAGTAGTCCTTTGAATTGATTATTGTTGATCAACTTTCTTATTTGTGGTCCAACAAAAATACCTTCCTTTATCTTGGCTTGAGAAATATCTGGAAAAACTGTTTTCAAATAGTCGAATGCTTCGCCTTCTTTGTCCAAAGCCTTAACAAAGTTTTTAATGAGACCGAGCTTGATGTGTAAGGGTGGAAGTATGATTCTCTCTTTCTTGACAAGAGGGGTGTATTTGATGTTATCCACACCAACGGTAAACTCGACTCTTTCCGGCCAATCATTTCTGACGTAGTGGTTCTTACGAGCTCGGCTATCCCACTTGCAGAGGAAGTAGCAGTGCTTGGTGTAGCCACTTTGTAGACCGCATAGCATTGCAACGACTTTGAGATCAGAACATATTTTCCAATCATGCTCTTCATATTTGATAAATTTGAGTATTTTTTTGCATTTCCTCGTATGTTTCCTTTGTATTTACTGCATGTGCAATCGGGATAGAAGGCTTTTTGTTACCAATATGCAATAATACAGCCTTCAAACTCAGTTAATTGCCGTCTATGAACAATCGCCACTCTTTTGAATCATATGTTTGACCAAACTCTTTGAATAAACCAGGGATGTCGTTGCAGTAGCATATACTGTCTTTCTTGGTATAGTGTTTGGAAAATGGTTCGTGACGAGTTCTACTATATGTCACCTTAACATCGGATGACACAAATTTAAATTGTTGCATACGAGAAGTGTGGATCTCGGCCTTTTCCTTGGATAGTTCCAAATCTCTTATCCAATCATTAAGTTGTGCTTGTGACAGAACGTTTCTTTCGTTTTCCATGCGAAATTCAGTACAACTTGATCCCCCGCACTCAGATGTTACTGTTGACAATGGAACTGGATCCGCAACTGCCGTTGAATGTAGTACTGGTAATGTCACTGTAGGTACGCTAGCATAGGTTACTCCTCTTGATCTTCCAACGCCAAGTACTTTTGTTTGACAAATATAACACTCTATTGAATGGCAAGTAGGTTCTCTCCATATCATTGGTGTATCAAATTTTGTTTGTTGTCCTGATTCCCACTGAATCAATTCTACTCGACACGATGTACACAAAGTGTTCGGTGTCCATGGTTTTTTCAGCATTTTTAGGCTCAATTCCAAAATACTTGGAGTATAAAGTTTTGATATGATCTGATAACACTCGTCGTCGCCTTATGATAGTATATTGGCCACACATGAAACAGAACATATCTGGATCCTTATTACACTCAAATTCTCGCGTCCTTTTACTCATTTTATTTTTTTTAATAAATCACGGTTTTGAAATTAGACTTATGAACTGAACTATCTCCGGCGAGCCTTGAAGATGTTATGAAGTTTCAAAGCGCATTAACTCATATTTATACTCGGAACAAGAATAAAATTGAAAAAATCAAATCTTACCTAGACAGAAAGGTTCCTTTTTATAACAAGCCGGGAAAAGAAAATACTACCTGTTTTAGATGTAGGCTTTAGAAATTTTCTGTGTCCTATAATTTTGAAAATCTACCTGCATACTTACCCATAACTGACGGAAATACATGTTTATAACTACATGCCTACAGCAGGTTTCGAACCCAACCACTCTTCCTTTCGATGCAACCACTCTACCTACTATAATACAATTCGAGTATTAAAAGTACTATTTGATTTATTTAAAGAAAAAGTGTTATCATTGTTATGGTGTTATTCGTTTATCCGGATAATATCTCACTTGCACTTTATACCTTTAATATATGTATGTATGTATAGGTACATACATTGAAGTTGCGCAACCTGGGTATTTTTATTTGATCGCTTATAACTTACGTAGTTTTGCATCGATTTTCTTCGATGATAGCTTATTTTTTTGTAATACAACAGAGCTTAGGGAGAAAAAAAAAATCTGCAAAAAAATAAAAGGTTTTCGAGATCCTTCCCCGCAAAGTACAATTTTTTTTATATTTTTACAAAAAAAATTGAAAAAATCGGTAATGATTGTTCGTTATCTTTGAATCTACAGGGCCTAGCAAAAAGTGTTGTATGCACAGTTTATAGAAAATTTTATTACCTTTTAAAAGCTTCAAACCGTTTTGGAATTGCTTAATTCGTTCTTGAGATATATATGATAAAGTGGACCAATGTTTTTTTTTTTTGCAAAAACGGTAAATTGCAAATATCTCAAAAACGGTACCAGGGGGTGATTTTACATAAGAATTTCATAACGGCGTTTCTGGTAAAGAGAAAAAGTTGAAATTTGTGGTCCAGTGTTATCACTACTTGCCGGTTTAACATCATTATCGACGTTTTCGACATAATGCATATAACATGTGATCGATAAAGCAGTCGTTGTATATAACCAGAGCTTCTAGCCCCGATTAGTGCTAATCATACATTGAACAACCGGCCCTTAAACTTGTAGCACAGAGCCAACACAGAGAGAGAATTTCGAGTATGCAGTTTTGTAGGCCGTTCAATTCTTTTAATCAGAATTTCTAGAAAATTTTCGAGTACGCAGTTTTGTAGCCCGTGCAATTTTAGTTAAAGAAAGTGCAAGGTTCAAGTCGCTAGAAATTGCCGTAGATTTTTTTTTTGTGGAGGGTGTTGAGCATTTTCTTCCATATAAAAATAGATTTTGATCACGAAAAAAATTATAAAAATTCAACGGTAATTTCTGGCGACATGAAACTTGCACTTTCTTTTACTAAAATTGCACGGGCTACAAAACTGCATACTCGAAATTTTTCTAGAAATTCTGAATAAAAACTATGAAATTTTGATGAAAATAATTGTGAATTTTATACTACAACAAGGTCTACATTAACATTTGACACCGACTGTATATATATTATGAAACTATTATTAAATGTACACTATTTGTTGTGTATCACTATTAAATACATATATAAATAAATTTTAAAGCTGAAATACAAAGACAATACATTTAAAACGTTATAAAAACACTTTAATTACTTATTTTAGGTACAAAACAAATTACAAAATAAGAATACATAGACGTAGGTACGTACAAAACAAATTACAAGGCAAGAATTCATAAATGTAAGTAAATAAAATACGTACATGTATTTATGTACATATAGTTGCCCACAAAATAATAGAAGTGCGGTATTTTGACCAGATTTGACTATTTCTTTTTTGTTTATTTAATGTCAAACATACTTTGCATGGAAAAAATGCGAAACACCTTCAACAAAAAAAAATCTGAAAAATCAACGGGCTTTTTACCAACTTGAAACTTTCACTTCATTATACTAAAATACTATATTATATATATATTAAATACTACAAGACTGCGTACCTAAATTGTTAAAATTCTGATTAAAAAGTTTGAAATTTTGGTGAAACTTTGCAAATTTTTAAAATTTGTGTACAAAGGTTAAAATGTGACTTTACATGGTGTTTGGTGTATAACCCGTTTGAATTTTATAAACAAATAATAAACATTAAATAAACAAAAAAGAAATAGTCAAATCTGGTCAGAATATCACACTTCTATTATTTCGTGGACGACTGAACATTCACTCATCAACAAAACAATAAACATTACAAATTAACTCCACTTCAGGTACCGTTTTTTTTTAAGAAAATATATTATTATGTTAGGAACATTTAAATAACTTTTAGTCTTGTGAAAATCGTTTTGATAAACTTGTGGGTTATTTTGTTAGCAGTTCGAAAAAGAGCTAAACTAGCGAGCAAAAATTGGGAAATAATATTTTTTTTTACAATAGTGTTCTCAACAAAAAGGGCATTTTTCTTTGTATGAAAAAAGGACTGTTTCTCAAGTTGAGAAAATGCTAGTTCTCAACTTGAACTCTAATGTAATTCTCCAATTGGTCACAAACACATCATCGAAATACTGAAATTGAAATAGTAAAATACCTTATACCTTTTTGATTGAAACGACATATATATGTAGATGAATTTAAACATTAATTTTTAATTTTATTACTCCTCTTGTATTATATAGTTAATCAATATCGTACTACAATATCGTAAAAATGGTATAGCAGCGCAAGTATGCATAATTTGGCTATTACAATGTGGAACAAATTCAGGTTAGCAAAAGTTAGGTCGATTCTGAGAGTGAGGGGTGAAAATAGAGGCTAAATTAGAAGACCCGTGTCGCGGCGTTTGTTTATGTTAGTTCGAATTTTTTTTAATCGACCTTCGAACTTTGCAGTCAAATGCCGATTTTCAGCATATTGTTTATATGGTTTTTTGGCTATAACTCGTCGACTAATTGATATTTTTTCAATCTGTTAAAGCCAAATTATTGCTAGAGATCTGTGCAACAATTAAAATAAATAAATAAATTGTTTTTTTTTTTCATGCTTTTTGAACATATTTTCCACAAAAGTAAGTCTTTTTTGCTTTCTGTTTGATCTATAATATGCTTCTCAGTTTCTTCAATAAATTTCATTTGAAAAGAAAACAATCATAATACAAAACTTGCGTTTTCCTGTTTAATATTAATTTACTTCTCATTTCTTATGTACCAATTTTTTCAGTGTTGGTTTTGAAGAAACATTGAAAAAGAAATTATAAAAATATGGAAAAAATATAATTTTGAAATGTTAGTTATGTAGTTCCAGTACCAACATACCGAAGTATTGATCTTCAAACAGATATCAGTACTACAACCGCCGCTGCTATATCCATGCATTTCTTCTCAGAATACGACCCTGGTGAAGGTACATCCTATGAAACATCAAAGGACCCAATCCTAGTCACACAAAAGCAATTGGATGCAATTGTTGCAATTTTGTGTTTGACTCAGAAAAAATCAGAACAACTGGCTTCATTTTTGAAAGGAAATAATTTGCTGGCGAAAGGTACCAAAGTAACAGCATATCGAAAACGCCAAAAAGAGTTAGAAAAGTTCTTCAATGTGAATGATGCAAAAAATTTCGCTTATTGCAACGATATCGAAAAGTTAATGGAGACGGTAGGATTAACCTTTAAAAAAAGATGATTGGCGTTTATTCATCGATAGTTCACTAATCAGCTTAAAAGTTGTGCTTTTGCACAAGACGAATAGAATGCCTTCTGTTCCAATTGCGTATAGCACTGACACTTGGCAAAATTTCGATAATTTGAAACACATTCTGGAAGTAGTCAAATACAACGAACACCAGTGGCGCATTTGCTGCGGCCTCAAAATAGTTTCATTGATTACAGGCTTAACAGCATCTGGCCGTCCAAAATATCCGTGTTTTTTGTGCGATTGGGATTCACGATACGGAGAAGGTATTAAAGGAAGAAACCAGTACAAACAGCATAACTGGAATAGTCGCATTGGACGGAAATGGCCTAAAGACAATAGGCTACACGAAAGTCTTGTTCCTGAAATGAAAATTTTGTTGCCGTTGCTCCACATTAAACTTGGCATTGCTAAAATTTTTTTGAAATGTATCGAAAAAAGACCAGCAGTATTCAACCGCTTAAAAGAAATTTTCCCAAGACTAAGTAACGCCAAAATTCAGGAAGGGGTTGTTAATGGTCCCGACATACGGAAACTAATGAGTCGTCAAGATTTTGACCAAGTTCTGACAGACCGAGAATTAAATGCATGGCTCGCATTGAAAACAGTCATTAAAGGACTTTTGGGTAAAGAACGCAAAGACAACTACAGGCAATCTGTTGCAAACATGCTGGCAGCTTTCGATGAAATTGGGGTTAATATGTCGTACAAAATTCATCTCTTGCATCAGCATCTTGATCAACTCGCTCAACAGTTGCCAACTGAATCTGATGACCAAGGCGAACGTTATCACCAAACTGCGCTTCCATTTGAAATAAGGTAACTATAGAGTGTGCATATTCTGCCTTATCCTGAGTTTCACCTGAAAAAAATCACCCGAAAATTTGTCATCCGCCCATAGTAAAACCATGGAAACCAAGAGTGAAAAGTGAACCGGTTCGGGGAAAATGAAACTCATGATAAGGCTGATTTTGAATTCCTAGATTTTTGTAATATCTTTGCCAGAGTGCACAATTTAAACATGTTAACGATTGAAAACTATTTTCGTTTCAGGTACAGAGGAAAGAAATCTCCAGATGCAATACTCGCTGAAATTTGTTGGTGGTATAAAAACACCTTTGAAGAAGAGGAAGACGAGGAAAAAGAGGAAGAAGGGGAAGACAAAGATGAAATTCCAGAATATCTGTTGGACGAAATTATCGACCTTTCTGATGATGATGACGATGACCAAGATATTAGAGAGAGCAGTGATGTTGATCCACAGCCGCCTGCTAAACGGCAACTGGCCAAATCATTAATTTAATTTATTTAATTTTCTTACTTAAAGACTTAGTTTTGTGGAAAATATGTTCAAAAAGCATGAATAAAAAATTTTCTAAATCAATTTTTTTTTTAATTTTAATTGTTGCACAGGTCTCTAGCAATAATTTAACAGATTGAAAAAATATCAATTAGTCGACGAGTTTTAGCCAAAAAACCATATAAACAATATGCTGAAAATCGGCATTTGACTGTAAAGTTCGAAGGTCGATTAAAAAAAATTCGAACTAACATAAACAAACGCCGCGATACGGGTCTTCTAATTTAGCCTCTATTTTCACCCCTCAATACGGGTCTTCTAATTTAGCCTCTGTTTTCTCCCCTCACTCTCAGAATCGACCTAACTTTTGCTAACCTGAATTTGTTCCACAGTGTTATTCGCCATTGCTCCCATTTGACGTAAACTGTGCTTTTGACATTTTCTTTTCAATTGAAGTTACCATATTCTTTTATGAAATTAAAAAGTGTTTTTTACTCGTATTACATTGTGAAATGCACATAGAGAATGTATTAGTTTATGCAAAGCGCGTAAAAGCACATTTAGCTCTAAATGCCTCTCTAACGGCCGGTTGCTCAATGTCTGGTTAACACTAATCTGCAGTTAAACATGGTTATCGACGTCTTCGATTCCATGCATATAACAGGGAGTCGGTAACGTCGATAACTATGTTTAACCGGAGATTAGTGTTAACCAGACATTAAGTAACCGGCCCTAAAAGTACATTTATCCATACCAAATCCGTCACCTAAATGCAACTCCATTTATGCATTAACAGCCCTATTCCGGTTTTGCAATAGAATGACAATTGATCATCCTTCATTGTCGTGATTTTGTCATTGTCGTTGCACGTTGGCATTCCTAACAAAAAATTACAAACGAAAAGCTTTTGTCAACTTACCATGTATGGTGAAAAGTTCATTGTTGTAGAAACAGCTGGTCAACGCTATTATTTGCAAAAAATATGAGCTGTGAAACACCAGAAAAGTGAGTATTTGTGCGAAATAGATAAATTCGTATATTTATAACATTTATAAACTTTTAGACGTGCAAAATATGAGCGGGCGAAGCAGGAGAAGCTGCAGTTTTATGTGCAGTTTTGTAGGGAGGATCCGGAGCTGCAAAAAGGAAAAAATAGTCCGTGCTCCTCAAAACTGATGCAATCGCCCTGGACGCAGGTGGCTGACAGCTTAAACGACATGCGTGGTCCCACCCGCTCCGTAGCAAAGTGGAAAGATGTAAGTTTTGTATATTTACATACATACATATGTATGCATTTATATCTTTCATTTATGCATGAATACATTTGCATACACACTAATGTGTGTTATTATTTCGCAGACATTAGCGGCGTGGAAAAATCAGCTACGCTGTAGAGCACGAAAAGTGCATGGGGATGTAATTGGAACACGTGGGAACCACGGACAGAAATTTATTAAATCGTATGTGTTTTTGCCTTGTCACCTGCCCAGAAGGTCATGACAATAAAAATGACAATTGGCATGATTCGAGCTTTTGAATTTTGCCGCGAATACCAAAAAGCTGCAATTGTCATTTCCATATCAATTGTCATCGGGGTGAGTTTTGTCAGTGTGGCGGAATAGGGCTGTAAGAGTCTAAATGCTAAAATCAACCCTAAAATCTTCAAAAATTCCCATGATTCGAACATGGTTTAATGAGAAAAAGTGGCAGCATTGCTTTTTCGTGTATACAGTTGCTAGCTGCGTTTCAGTGATCGCCGATCGAAATTTCATTTATTATTGTACAATATTTGGAAAAAGAAAATTTGCGCAAATTCAACATCGATGTGATACTGATAGAAATCTGGATCAATTTATGATCTACTCTGTTTGTTTTTTTCCTATTTGGTTGAGGAAATTTCAATCGACATCACCGATAAATGAATACATACACAAAAAAATTTTCGGTTATGGTTGCTTGACTTTTCTTTATCCAAATAATATAAAATAATAAATGAAATCTCGATCGGCGATCACTGAAACGAAGCTAGCCGCCCTATACTCGAAAAAGCAATGTTGCCACTTTTTCTCATTAAACCATGTTCGAATCATGGAAATTTTGGAAGACCACAGGGTTGCTTTTAGCATTTAGATTCTTAATGCGAAAATGGAGTTGCATTTAGGTGACGACTTTTGTATGGATAAATGTACATTTAGAGTAGCATTTAGAGCTAAATGCGTTAAATGTGCTTTTAGGCGTAAGCAAAAACAGCCCAAAAATGTTGCATAAAGGGCGGCGGTATGTTGGGTTTAGTTACGCTAATTGTAAGGTTTTGGTATGATTATTACAATATAAGGGTTAATGCGCAAGTTTACACAAACGTAGCGATTATAATTTGACATTCCTCTTTTTGCTTTGTTCGTAACACTCAACTATAACTAGTTTTATAAGAACTTATTAAACTCTCGTTTAGGAGGATTCGTTTTGTACTCGACCCGCTTACACGTTCGCCGCCGCTCAGTAACTTTTCGCTAGGTTTACCCGCATTTTTTATATTAGTGAAA
>NW_023460641.1:0-12013 GCF_013731165.1 Rhagoletis pomonella | reverse complement strand
CTTGAGGCACAATCTGCTGGATTCAACTCTGAGCGAAAATCCTCCTATATGTATCCTCCAAGCAGGTGCCGACAGGGCAATGGGCATCGCTGCTTGCACCGCTGTGGCAAGGCAGGCTTGGTGCTTGTTCCTTTGCTGCGGTGGTGCAAGCAGGCGAGACATAGCTAAGGCCGAGGTATAAACTCTTTTGCCTCGCCGCGCGGCTGGCCGTATTGGCCCCCCCCAGAAGAGGCTGGGGTGGGCATACTTAGGCTATTTCTATGGGGTACCTGGCGGTAGGTATAAAACGCCCCCCTAATCTAGGGTGTCATGCGTCACCGTGCCCATTGGATGGTTTGCAGTCAGGGGGCTTTCCGACTGTATTTTAACGGCGCCTTCCGGATTCCTGTCCGCCTCCGGGAGTAACGGTGGACTTACCGCGGCATGGGGCTCTGCCGTGGCCGACCGTTCGTTTCCCTCCTTATTTTTATCAGGTCGCAGAAAGGTTTCGGCTCAGTATGCGACCGAAGAACCAGATGAAATGAATATTAACAATTTAGCCCCGGATTCCTGCACGGCTAAAAAATGCCGCCGACGGACACGCCGTTAATAATATCGGAAAACCCTTGGCTACCGCTAGAACGGCTCCAAGGGGGCCTTCACGGCCAACTTCATCGGGCAAACCCGAAAGTCTTTCTGCGCTCATCACCCCTCGAGGGACCCAAGGTACCGGAGACCGAGACGCAAAGCAGGCCTGAATGGCCGGTAGAAATAGGTTGTCGGCCCTCCATGTCCGAGGCAGCTGTGGACAAACCCATCGAGGGTAGTTCAACAGTGGCCGCGGCCGTGGAGGCACCCGGCACTAAAGAGCCCACTGCGGGCACTGTAGCTGTTAGGCCTGTCGTCAAGCGCTGAGACCTGAACCCTCAAAGGGAACCAACCGGCCGCCACATTGCGAAGAAGGAGGTTCGTCCGGCCGTGAAGGCGCAACGGGAGCGAAGAGCCACCTCAAGGCTTCTCGCAAATTTTGGAGGTAATCCTGGTAACCAAGAACAGAAGGAGCTGGTGGAGTGCACAAGGGCCTCCTCGCGTGCCGGACACTGACGGAGAGCATGGACGCCCCCGCGAACCCTGAGGCAGCTTCCAATAGCTCCAAACCAACAGGCTCAAAGAGGCAACGGTCAGTGGATAACAGCACTGAACTGGAACCTAAGAAGCCAAGATGTACTACCTCTTCCGGCCTTACTAACCCTTCTCGGGCAAAAAGAGCCTTCAGCGACGTTGCTAAGGATCACTTGGTCCTAGCGATAATAGATAGGGGGCACCCGGAGGGGAACCTTACGGCGGACAATTGGAAGTCCGTCCTAGTGGGCCTCTGCCGTGTCTACAAGGAGATTCTGGGCAAAAACCCAGGACTCCCTCCTGTAGTTCGTGACGCGGGTCTTTACTTAGGCCGCATAAAACTGGTTTCCTGCGCCGACGAGAGGTCGGTGAAGTTGTACAAGGAAGCAATAGCCATGCTGGGGGAACTTTGGCCCGGCGCGAACCTGGCGGCCGTCCATAGGGATGAAATCCCTTGCAAGCCCCGGGCCAGGGCATGGGTGCCAGAAGAACCCGCTAAGCCCGAAGGCATCTTGGAGATTATCCAGCTTTCCAACGACTCACTACCGACCCTTGATTGGAGAGTAGTGAAGGTCCGCGAGGTGAAGGACCAGCAGAGATATATCACGCTTGTGATAAACGAGGAGTTTCTGCCTATCCTCGCAGAAAACAATGGGGTAATAAGCTACGGCTTTTACTCCATCACCCTTAAAACCCAAAAAGGGAATGAGGGCATTTCTCAAAACGCGGAAGGCACCACTAACGAACCCGTGGCTTCAAACCCTCCATCTAAAGACGACCCCAGGAGAGTGAACCAGCTCTGTCCAAGGGTAACCTGGACGGACAAGTGGAGACTCAGACCCAGACCCAGGAGTCAAATTTAGGCACAGACAGCGACGCTACTTCCGTGACTGGCCTTTTAGGATCTGTCTTTAGTCGATAGATCGAGATCTCGGAGGACCAACTCCTGGCTTCGAACGATGAGGATGCTGATGTAAAAGTAATAGCGCTCAAGGACGACAGCCAGCACAAAATGGACGACGAGACTATGAGCATGTCTGACAATGGTGAGGGTCCTACAGATTAACCTCCACCATTCGACGGCAGCATCGGCTGCTCTGCTCCTGCACCTAGACGAAAGAGGAGAGGAGCTTATATTTGTCCAGGAACCTTGGGAGGTACACCAGAAGATTTGCGGTCGTGTCAGCCCCTGAGGCAGGTAAGATTAGATCATGCATTTTAATAAAGAACAACTTCTCTTATCTTCTACTCACACCGTTCAGTGACTAGGACACGGTGAGCGTAAGCGTGGAGGTACGATCCAAACCACTCTGGCTGGTCTCATCGTACATGGCACACGACCACGCCACTTATCCCCCGACTCGGTTGCGGGACGTTGTGAAAGAGACCAACAAGAGGAAGTTTCCCATCGTTATCGGTACCGATGCGAATGCTCATCATTCGCTGTGTGGATCCACGGACATAAACAAACGGGGTGAGTCTCTTATCGATTTAATTTTTTCAAATAGCCTAGCAATTTGTAATAGCGGATGTAGGCCAACATTTGTAACCTCTAACAGAAAGGAGGTACCCGGATAACACAACAAGTTTTATAAGAGTTTTATAGTGGTATACTTCCGCAAAATTTAAGAACAAATACTTTACCATTTTGCTCTATAAATCAGTCTATAAAACCCTTATAAGACTAAAAGGGCCCCAGGACGTGGGACATCGTAGTAGAAAAAAAGCTCTATTATTAGTTTATAAATCGTATGTTGGTAGTTTTATAAGGATCTTATAGTAGTCTGCAACATGAGTTTATAAAACCTTTAAAACTTTTATGAGGCACTTTGTGTAGAGCCTTTGGTCTGACACTGATTAAATGTTCTGGGATCATCGCCTTATAAGACCTTTAAATGTTTTATAAGGTCAAGTTATAGACTACTATAAGAGCTTTATAAAATTGGGAGCATACAATTTATAAACCAATAACAGTGCAACATTTTGCACCTTTTTAAGGCTGCTTGTAAAATATGTAGAAGTCTTAAGAAGCGCAAACCGTAGACCTTTTGGTCTAAAGATTCACTCTGTAACGCTCGTTTTGTAAATTGAAAAGTATAAAAAATAAATTGACAGGTAAAACATTATCCAAAAATATCTTTCGAAGGAGAAGTAGTTCTGAACTTAAATATTTTTTCCTTCCTGAAATATTTTAATGAATGATATAATTAAAGGACTTTATCTAATTTTTTCGGTATTTCTCCTGAATGTAATTTTATAAGCGCAACGAGTTTTCCGGTAAAATCGGGGCTGCTACCCTTGCTAAAACTTACGCGCTTGCGAAATTCTTAATTTTTATTAAGAAATTTGAAAAATCGCGTATTTGAAAAAAACTCATTTTTACATTAAAACTCAAAAAAGTTGTAAAAATGTGGCGTTTATATAACTAACAGACCAATGAATAATTTTCTGTCATCAAAATTCCGAAAAAAATTAAGAAAATGAAAATTTTTATTTTTTCACCTTTCAACCTTTTTTTCCATTATCTAAAAATACACAAAAAATATGGCGCTACAGTCAGATGTCTATCCAAAGACACTTATAAAATCAATTTGCGTATTAACATCCAAAATAGTTTAGGAGGAGCGCTTGAACATACTGATTGCTTTATGAATTGAACAAATTTATACAAAACACTCAAATCCTAAATTTTCAAATCCTAAAATGTCTACGGGAAGAGCCATGAATTGAGTATTTTCTCTTAGAATAGAGAAAAGCCAAACAAAACACCCAAAACGTACATTTACAATTCTTAGAAAAAGACTACGTGAACTTCAAGTGATGCCCGACGTTCTGTGTTAAATTACCCACGAAGATCCGAAAAAATACCCCAATTACCCGCATCTTTAATAAGGTACCCCACAAAATTCGCAAAGAATTCAAAACATATATTTCAATAGTAGTATATATATATATATGTATATTGAACTCATTTTCTTTCTCACATCTTCTACATCAATAAATTAGTTTCAATGTTTATTAAAACCCGGGATTTTGAAGAAATTCATAACTTACGAACTTTAGTTTTAATAAAGGTTTTATAATTACATACAAAACAATTTGGGTCCTTCTATATTAGGGCAATGATATGAATATTCATAATGTGAGAATAATTTCAAAATTATGATATTTTTTTTTTAAATTTATAATTTTACTCCAACAATCTGGCATCATTGACGTGAATAGCATGGAATAGAGTATTTCCTTTTTAAACAGAGAAAAATCATACAAAACACTCAAATTCTAAACGTCCAAATAGAAAAATATCTACGTAAAGAGCATCGTTAAAAGTATTTCCTCTTTGAATAGCGAAAGTTCATACGTGTTAGGTCGCCCTGTGGCATTTCATTGTTTGTCTCATTTATTCATGTATTCCTTTATTTATCGTTTTGTCTATTCACTGTATTTGTTTACTTCTTTTAAAATACATAGGACAAGCTGAACGGTACTCTAATATAGCTCGCCGTTACTCGTTTTAGAATATAAAGCCTCAAGTTAGGGAAAATATTTTATTAGTTTTGCAGACGTGCCAGTCAACACAATTATAAAACAACCAACTATGTAAAATCAGCCGGGTTATAATTAAAGTTTTTGTGTATCTAATACCAAAGCAAAATCATCGTTTCATTTAACCCAACAGTTTTTATAATTTCTGGCACGTTCTGCTTGATTTGAAGTCGCGTCTGGTCTACGTGCACGACTTAGTTACGTTGGTGCAAATAAATTAAAGCAGCCGCAGTTTCGTGAATGCCTAGTTCCGGCAATTATTTCCTTAGAAGTCGAGCGTCAGGAAGACAGGACAACAGTGAAAGCGAGTCATCGTTTGAGAGCACAGAAATGGACGAGACAAACCAGCTGAGCCCAGCCGGAGAAGGCCAATTAACCGCCATAATCGCGACATTAAACGCCTTCAGAGCATCGGTGGAGGAACTAAGAAACAGCACCGTCGAAAGCCAACGAGATATAATAAGGTTGCGCGAGAACATTCGACCGCAGGAAATGGGCGAGCA
Source organism: Rhagoletis pomonella (assembly GCF_013731165.1). NCBI lineage: Eukaryota > Metazoa > Arthropoda > Insecta > Diptera > Tephritidae > Rhagoletis > Rhagoletis pomonella. The sequence continues at coordinate 6,863 of NW_023460641.1, read as the reverse complement.
AAACGTGACAATACAGCCAGCACAACGCGAATCGAGCATAGTCGCCATGCCATCGACAGATTCGACAGTCAAACTCTACGATTGCCGGTAATGCGGAAGAATGGCCGCTGTTCTTTGCTAACTATAACGACACCACCGCGGCATTGATTGATTTTTTTGATTGATTTTATTTAAATAATTCGTTTACAGTAATGCTTAGTATACGAGATCTAACCCGCGAAGCTATAGTGCTTGTCTGCAGGTTTATAAATATTAATATTATACATATCAATATAGGCATTCATACTTATCCATAAGTGAAGTTATAGTTAGATACAGTTTTTTCTATCTTAATACTTATTATTTATTAATTTTTATTTTTTATTTTATTTATTTTTGTTTTTAATAATTTTAAATAACATACAGTCGTGTCTTTAACCTTAGGCATTATATTTTCATTCATTCGTTCATGGGAAAGCGCAATATTTGTTGAGAAATTGTTACAATGAACTTTTGAAATGATTTTTAATTAGATATTTTCTTTTGGATGTATTAGCTAGTTTCGTTAAATTTAATGCGAGTTCATTAAAGAGAGTTGGGAGCAGTATTGGTAGCGAATTCTTAGTATAGTTGTTTAAAAACTTTGGCACCGCTAGCCTATTCTCCAGACATCTTCGTGTGCCATGCTTGTGACCAATCGGTATTTTTAACGTGTTTTCGTCATAAAACTCATTCAAAACTGATATTTTAAAAATCGAGCGTACGTCAAGCAACTTTAGTGCCCTGTTTAGCTGAAGATTTGGAGTGTATATATTCTTTTTCTTTGCTAGTATTTTCAAATTGTAATTTTGGCTTTGTTGTAGTTTCCTACAGTGTGTTGATGAACCCCAAGCCGTGATCCCGTGTCTTAAATACGACTCCGACAAGGCCAAATATGCTTGTTGCAATACGAAATAATTGCTGCAAAAACTCAGGTGCTTTAGAAAGTAAGACGATGATCGAAGTTTTTTTTGCAGGTGGGATATGTGCGCATTCCACCTAAAGTTTTCATCAAGTATAATACCGAGATATTTGTACGAGCTAACGATATCTATCTTCGTGTTACAGTCGCAGGGTGTCTGGTTTTTATGAAGGCAATCATAACTGTGAAAAATTAGTTTTATACTTGAACGGTGAATATGCAGCGGTCTTATGTGCATTAATTTGGTTTTAGTTACATTTATTGCTAGTCCATTATCGTGTGACCATTTAGTTATTAGATTTAGTTTCCTTTGCATAATGCTTGTTGCAATGTCGAGGTCTCTGTGTGGCAGCACAATTGCAGTGTCATCTGCGTATGCAAAGGCCTCACAGTTGTTAAGAACTGCAAGCATACTATTTGCATATATAATATATAAGAGTGGACCTAGTTTAGATCCCTGAGGAACTCCGTATGATACTGTTGTTTGCTCGCCAAATGCATTTTGTATTTTAACTCTATAGCTTCTTAATTCTAGGTAGCTTTCAAACCATTTAAGACAATCCCCCCCTTACCCCGGCATTATCTAAAGACTGAAGCAATTTAGCATGTGACAAAGTGTCAAATGCCTTGCTAAAGTCTATAAATAGAGCCAGAGTATGGTAATTTTTCCCCAAGTTTTCATTTATTTTGCTAGCGAATCTACCCAGTAGTTGGTTGATGTTCTTTTCTCTTTGAAACCCATATTGCCTCTGGTCGATTAATTTGTATTTTAATGCAAATTCAGTTAACCTACTGACAATTACTTCTTCCATAATTTTTTCAATAACTGGCAGGATAGCTGTAATTCCGTGGATCGTATTTGACTCCGGCTTTAAAAATAGGTTTTATGACAGATAATTTTAATGCTTTAGGTACTGTGCATTGAGCTAGGCTAAGGTTGATGAGTTTTGTTATTACAGGGGCAATAGCGGGTGATATTGTTTTGAGATCTTTTGGCCGAATTCCGTCAGCTCCAGGGCCCTTTCTTTCATCAAGCCCTTGCAGTATCGCTAGTATCTCATCATCACTGGTTTCCTTCATATATATTGAGTTGGGTATCTTACGTTCCGGTATATTAATAGACCTGATATCACAGTGGTGGATTGCAGTTTTTATATCCCTACTAAATGTTAATGCAAAGTTATCACAAATAGTCTTAATGTTGTTATTTTTAAAGTGTTTAACAATGAGTTCGTCCGAACTGATGCTCTTACGGCCAATAATCTCGTTTATTAGCTGCCAAGTTTTTCTCATGTCATTCTTGCACTCTGAAAATTTTTCTTGATAGTAGTTATTCCGAGTTCTCTGTATTTCTTTGTTGACATAATTTCTGAATTTCTTATAATCTAATTCTATTTTTTTGTTATTATGCTTTGTTTTCCATTTTCTATATAAATTATCTCTACTATGACACAAAGCTTTTAATTCGTTTGTCATCCATTTGTTCGTTTTTCTCCGTGTACTGTTCTTATGGGTAATTACCGAGTTTTCATATATGCTCTTAAAAGTTAGTTGTAATTTTTCGCACATTTTGTCTACATCAGTTGACATGAGAACATCGCTCCAGTCTACTTTACCTATCTGCTCAGTAAATTTTTTGGTGGCTATTGTATTTGTAAATAGTTGCTCGTCTTTCGTACACTCGGTGTGCTGATTAAAATTTATGCTACATAATAAAGAGTAATGGTCTGTTATACTTGTTTGTATAACACCACCTAATACGTCAACGGCCCTACTCCTGATAAATACGTGGTCAATGCACGTATGTGTGCCTCTCTTTAAATCAACTCGTGTGTATTCACTTATTACTTTTTGCATTCCGCATGATGAGAGCATGTCTAGGTAGAGATTTACATTGCTACTATTAGCATCCATTATATTTATATTTATGTCACCAATTACTACTATACACTCCTCTTTGTTTGCCTTTTTCAGTATATTCTCAAGTTCATCAACAAATATCCGAACATTGTTTTGCGGAGGCCTGTAAATAGCGTGCAAGGTGCATGCAATGTTGTTGTTGCTGCCGGCTATTGTTATTTCGATAGTCTCAAATGAATTTGTAGTGTATGAAATGCGTTGATAACATAAGTACTCCCTCACGTATACTGCAATCCCTCCCCCGCTTTTCTGACTCCTGTTCAAGAATTCTACATTAAAACCATTAATACCAAATAGGCTTTGCTCGTCATTCGTGATGTTTGTTTCGACTAGTACCAATATATCAATGCAGTCAATAAGCTTATCAATTTCTACTCGGAACGCGTTGAAGTTTTTTCTTAAAGAACGAATATTTAAACAAATACATTTTAAATCATTTCTTGTGAAGTTTTTTGTATCAATTTCGGAAAACGCTTGGAATGTTTTTCCTACAATATTGTTCATTATAAAATAATTATTCTGCAATTGTGTAAGTGATAATAATAATAAAATAAATACTTATATATAAAGTGAAAATAATAAATGTGAATAAATAAAAAAAAATAAAAAAAGTGAAAATTTAATAAGCGATGTTAATGTATGTATGTATATTTATCAGGTCGATATCTAAATCTGAATTAATGTAAGTTATTGTATTATTTTCACTCTTTTTTGCTAAAATACGACTCCCTTTTACCCATATAAATTTCCAATTGGACGCCTTTGCCTTATTTCTAGCGGTCCATAGCAGACGTCGATTTGTTTTTGTCAGATCGTCGTTGACGTACACACGTTTTTCAGCGCTGTTACTATGGTGTTGTTCTCCTTCATCTAGTTTGTTAGCGTAGAGCTTCATTCCACGTATTTTCTTCAAGAGCTCATTCTTTTTCCGGGCAGACGTGAATTTGATGAGAATGTTTTCCCCTTTGCCTCTTATGCGGTAAACATCTTCCACATCGCTTACACTCAGAGTAACGTTTGCAAAGCTTGCGATGCGTTCCACAACTTTATGGAGATTTTCATTTTCTTTTTTGTTGACATTTCTTACGACAATGTTTTTTCTCAAAGTTTGTTGTTCCATCTCATTTACCTTCCGTTCCAGTGCAGATATGCGAATGTCTTTTACATTACATTTTTCATGCAGATCACCAATTTGCTTCGTCAAATCGGACATCTTGTTTTCGAACATGGAGGTTATATTTTTTAATTCATTTCTATAATCAGTCTGTGATTGTACAAGGTTTGCGGCCATATCTTCAATCAAACGTTTTATGTCCTTTGTAACTGCCTTTAAGTCACAGATATCCGATTGTACACCACTCTCATCCGACTCATCATTGTCATCAGTTTTTTGTTTATCATTTTCTACCAAAACCGCTTCGGCAGACTGGATCGAAGAAGGCTTTAGTTTTGTAGATAGCTGCTTCGACGTTCCTTCTGCTAGTGAGTTTGACGATGATTTTGACCTTTGCCTGCATTTGTGACATCTCCAGTTTCCACGCCGGTCGGAGCTCATATTCGGCTCATGAATTGCCGTTTTTTTTTTTTTTGTAGCGCAATCATTTTGTACTATTGTCTGCAGTTGACACCTCAAAAGGTTATTTAATCTAGTTTTTTACATTTTTTGTGTTACTCATTTGTAATATGTACATATGTATATACATAGCTATATGTAACAGTCCAACTTGCGCAAGCCAACTCGGATACAGCCATCACCAAAACTTAATGCGACTACAGAAGTGCTTTTAGGCCCTGCAAAAGAAACAGTGGCAGCAATGCTAATTCACCCAAACGATGTGCCAAACGTTTTAAGTGAGTTAGAATTTAGGTTTGGTCCGCCAGACATTCTAGTCAAACATCAGCTACACAAACTACAGCAGTTTCCACCAATCTCCGAGCAGAAACCGGAACAGATTGTGCCATTTTCGTCCAGAGTGCGCAACGTGGTAGCCTTCCTGAAATCCGCAAAATGTCACCAGCACCTAGCAAATGTCTCCCTGCTAGAACAAATGGTATGTAAACTACCGCAAAACAAGCAGTTTGATTGGGCGAAACATTCAGTCACCATTACAGCGTATGCAACCATAGAAGACTTCAGTACGTAGTTGAGCGAGCTGGCCAGAGTCGTGTGTCTGATGCCAACTAGTACACACAGTACCAGAAGTAATGCGCCATCTGGTAATCCTCGTCGGTTAATGCATATTCAGGAGGAAAGAGCAGTGGAAGCAGCAAAATGTCTTCATTGCAATGGTGATCACCCGATCCTGAAGTGCGCGTCATTCAAAGCCGCAGACGTGCAGGCCAGATGGGAATTGGTGAAAAATCACCAGTTGTGTTTCTCCTATCTGCGAAAGGGTCACATTACTGGAAAATGTCGTTCAAGGAAGCTGTGCGGCATAAACGGATGTCAGCGTTATCACAATCATCTATTACACAACAATGAAGTTCCCCTCACAGCATCATGCCAAGTTGCTCAATGGGATAGAAGTGTGCAACCCATGTTAAACTGTCGCCTCGTTCATGGAACGTCCAAGCAGCTGTTCAAGGTGTTGCCTATCAACATTTACGGACCGAACGGTAAATACGAAATTTTAGCAATGTTTGATGAGGGGTCTGCGATCACAATTTTGGATGAAGACATCGCCAGAAAGATCGGTGTTCGTGGTTAGAGTCACCCTCTCACGCTTCAGTGGTATGACGACCGAGTGGTAACTGAGCAGTCCTATAAAGTCAACCTAGAAATCGGAAACAGCGTTGACAACAGGAGGTTTACGTTGAAGGGCGTATATACGGTGAGACATCTGAACTTGCCAGAACAGGAATTCTCGAAGGGAAACTTCGAACACTTCGAACACGTGCCTCTACAAAGCTACAGTAGTAAGAAGCCATCCTTGCTGATTGGCCTGAATCAAACATATTTAGGCGCCACCACAACTTTAATACAAGCTGATAACGAGAGTCCCATCGCTGCCAAAACGCCACTGGGTTGGGTTGCCTATGGACCAACCAAATCGCCAATAACGTCAAATCCTCGAGTAATGGTTATTAAGGAACCTCAACAACTACATAATTTGGTTTCTGAGTATTTTGCATCAGATAGCTTCGGCACCAATCCGACGTCGGTAAAGTTAGAGTCGGATGAAGATAAGCAAGCGCGTCATATACTAGAAGCAACAACTAAACGACAGGCAGATAAACATTATGATTTGGAAAATGTTTCCGCCACAACTCCCAAGCAGCAGGGAAATGGCAGAACGGCGTTTATTAGCGATTGAGAAACGTATGCATCAAGACAACGAATTTGCTGTCCGCTACAAGGAGGAAATGGCTAAGTACGTGGAAAAAGGGTACGTCAGAAGGCTAAGCGACAAAGAAGGCAGCGCATCGCATCCGCAGATTTGGTACTTGCCGCATTTCGCGGTTTGCAACCCAAACAAGCCAAGCAAACTGCGTATCGTCTTCGATGCTGCAGCGTCTGTCAAAGGCGTGTCTCTGAATTCAGTACTGTTGAAGGGACCCGAACAGGCACAGCCATTAATTCGCATTTTGCTACAATTTCGTCAAGGTCAAACTGGAGTCGCGGCGGATATACGCGAGATGTTCTCGCAAATAAGGGTTCATCCGACCGATCAGCATGCTCAGCGTTACCTATGGAGACACGGAGACACCAACCAACCAATTCAAGAGTTCATGATGACGTCAATGATCTTCGGGGCTGTTTGCTCACCCTGTATCGCCGAGTACGTGAAAAATCAAAACGCAGAACTTTTTAAGTCGGAGTTTCCCGAAGCATCATCACCAGAGCGAGCCATGAAAGTCAGCCGACAAATTATTCAAATAGATCGCGAAGCAGGGTTCCACCTAAGAAACTTCGTCTCCAACTGCACTGAGGTGGAAGAAATGTTAAATGAATCGTTTTCACCAGAGCGAGAAGCAGTTAAAATGGAACGTAATGGTACGACGG
>NW_023460640.1:0-34096 GCF_013731165.1 Rhagoletis pomonella | reverse complement strand
ATTGGGAAATAATCCCAGTGAAATACATAAAAAATTAAAAATCATGGCGGTCTTTAATAGAGCAACAGAAGCCAAATCAACAATTTTTATAATGGCAAATATGGGTAGAGCATCAAATGTACTATGTAAAGAAATTCTTTAGTTTTTGTTCTTTCATTTTACACAAAAATAAACGTTTTTTACCTATCCATTCCAAGTCCATTTTATTGGTATTTGATTCTCAACTGTATCTGTAATTACTACTTCTTAAAATTTTAGGCCTTTTACCTTAATTCATTTGTATAAATCTCGAAAAAAGGCCCAAAAATAAAAAAGAAAAAGCAGTTGCTTAGATTTTATTCATACGGTCCAAAAAATTTTGAAAAGTTTTTCGATTTTACATAAATTCCAAGTGTTTTGAAAAAGAAAAAAAATTCAAAAAAAGCTCCAGTATGCCAATTTTTGGAAAAATACGTGACAAAATTTGGAAGGCCTCTCTCAATTGGTAATATAACCTAGACTAGGTTAAGTTAGGTAAGGTGGCAGCCCCGTGTAATCGAAGCTCACTTAGACAATGTGAGATTGTCCTTTGTGGTACCACATTTTGGAACGGCCCCCTGAACTTTATCGTTAAAACCCTCCGAGCCCATTATATATTTACGAATACGGCTAATCTCAAATCCCCGGAACTCCTCGGGGCCTAAGACTCGCAAAAGCTGAGCACCTAAGTTGAGGTGATTTCACCTCGTCCTTTTCCAGGCAACTGCGACATAAGTAGGGGCACGATATCGAACAAAAAGTATCGATACGGTACTCATTTAAAGTATCGCTGGAAAAATATCGGGTACCCATTAATATCGGAATAAAAAGACTCGATATCGCAAATATCGATACCAAAATCCAAAAAAAAAATGAAATATCTGAAAAAGTGATTACCGCAGAACTCCACAGGCAAACACCGATGGCCTACCAACTGCCATTTTGACGAGAAATATGATTGCAAATCTTTGTGTGTGGGCACTTTGATGTCTTGAAATAAGCATTTGCCGCATGACGCCACCAGACAACATTCTCTCAATTTCGGTGTTTAAAAACCTTAGAATCTTTGAAAAACTTGCTGAATAATTTTGTAAAACGTAATCATAAATAATCCAATAGAGAACAGATTTTTATTTTGATTTAATATCAAAATATCATCGATGCTACCACCAGCACGCTTTTTTTCAAATGAAAATATGGCTGTCAAACTATCGAATTGCCTGCAATAGATGTCAAGCAATAAGCGCTGACATATATTGCAGCCCATGAGAAATAGGCGGACTCCATTGGAAATATATTTTGTGACATGGTTATCAAGGCATCAGTGTTTTCCTGTGGAGACAGGGCCTTAGAAGCCTCCGAGCGTATTTCTGCCATGAATAACAGCTTCTCATAAAAATGCCCTTTGTGGCACAACATCAAGGCGCACGCAAAAAATCGGAGGAGAAGCTCGGCCATACGCTAACATATTTTGTAAAGGCCAATCTATTATTTTTACACGGAGAGATTGAGGTGTTGACCTAAAACACCGAGACCGCGTGTTCAAATCCCACCACATGCGATACTAACGATAGTAAAAAATTTCTCTTCTTCAAAGCCCAATTTATAACGGGAAGAGTTGATAATCAGATAAGTCTTGAAAACAATTTTATCGCATTCTCTTTTGTAATTTCTATTAGCTTTCATACGCGTCAACTTTTATTGAATTCAAGTTCGTGGTTCTTTAAATGGGAGGTATCTGCACTCTTCCCCTTTCTTCTCACCTCCATCGCCTTGGAACGAGCAGACTTGAAAGCAAGACTTGACGTGTCTGAAATCTGACTAATTTGAGTTTATGACATTCGATACGATACTAGGATTCTGATACTCGATTCCAAAAAATATCGTTTTAAAACTATCGAGTAAAAAATATCGGTATCGAATGCCAAAAGTATCGATATGGTATCGTATCGTATCGAAATTCGTGCCCCTAGACATAAGCAGTCCGGTAGAATGTTCAGCCATACTGCGTGAATACTAATTGGACAGTGACCCGTTTAAACCCCCACCAGAAGTGAGAGCTGTGGCTTTGTGAGTGTGAGAATTGCCCTCGACCGCCCCCGGTCCAACCTCGACTAAAAGGACCTTGCGATCGCACATGTCGTGGTTTTCGCCTAGCGCTCTCTGAGCTGACATGAGGCCCATCTATCCAAGAGTGTACCGCAAGTGTTCAACGGCACCCCCGGCCACTCTTTATCCCGTGATAACGTTTCACGGGTTCCTTCCCTGGCCAGCTCGTCAGCCACGTAGTTCCCCTCAATGTCGCTGTGACCCGGAACACCACCACCAACCCTGCCATCCAGATTCGATTCATAATATAACCTAATAAAATAATGAAAAAATCGGGGATGCAAAAGCCAAATGGTGTCTGATTTTGCATGGTATACCCCATATACACTTAATGGTAAACGAAAAATATGTAAATACTAATTAATTTCAGTGCGACAGAATATATCTTTTCCTGTAAAAGTAGTATTTTGAAGAAAGCTGCTTTTGCAGCTATTCACCTCATATATGTGTACTTTTCAGGATTTAATAGATGCGCTCCATTCATCAAGAACTAGAAATTAAAAACTAGGAAACAAACAACACTTGTTGTTTCGTAAGGTTTTGAACGGTTAAATACATATGTACGCATATGTTTAGAGGCCTTCAAACCACAACCAACTATTTTGCGAACATTCATAGTATGTGATATATGGTACCTAACGAACGCCTTAAAAATATTTTTAGCCATTTAAAGTTTACCACATACAACAATACGACACTTACGGCAGCCTTGTGAATACCATAAATGTCTTTTGAAGTTGTGTACATTTTAGCTTCTTCTTTGGTATTGTATATTACATACATACATACGTATATTATTTACCATATATTATAATTAGCTTTCATATATGTACATAGCACATAATTTTCGCTACCAAAACTTCAACGAACAATAAATAAAAAGTAAATAAAGAAACCATAAATGTATTTTCATTGCAAATAATGATTTTAATATTTTTGCACACAAAACACGGACAGTTGTTAAATATTTATATTCATTTTTTTATTACATCGTGACTTTGAATATATTTGACGATGGGTTTCAAATGTACATACATATATATATAATGTGACCAACTATTTCATAGCTCAAAAAAGTACAAGATCTGAGAACCAAAAATAGGATAAAAATAATGAGAAAATGGGAAAAGTAAAATATACAAAAAGGCTGACAGTGTACCAATTCAACAAATCAATTTTATTAATTAAAAATTAAACTTTATTCAGTAACAATTTACCCAAATTCATAAAATATTAATACGACTTTAACTGCTTTATAAATAGGAATTTTGTATGAATCTGCCATTTTATAAAACTCTTTTAACCAATTATATTTGTTATGAATATAGGGATATTATAAATAGATTAGAATATTGCCCTGTAAATTTTCAAACTTTATTACACTTCGTATCCGCTGGTTTTTGTTGTTGCTGATTATGAATCTGAAGTCGGTTTTTGGAAATTTAAAATGGCGAATGCAATATGACGGATAGATTTTTCAAAAATTTCAACACTTTTATGAAATTTGATATCCAAAGGTTCTTTGAGTGGCTGATTACAAAATTGAAAAAATTTATCAAAAACTAAAGATGGCGGATCCAATATGGCAGATGGATCTTTATTGGATCCGCCATTTGGAATTTTTGATAAATGATTTCAGTTTTATAATCAGCCATTAAATGAAATTTTGGTTGTCAAACTGCATACAAATTTTTAAAAGTCTAATGAAGTTTGAAAAATCACAAAGTAATATTCTTTTGACCGATTCAGCATGGGGTTTGTTAAAGGTTGATTTTCCCCTTAGGAGCGGCAAAATACGGGTGCTTTGTTTTTGCCTATACCTACTTTGCGAAAATGCTTGATCTTTTCATGGGTACAAATTCGTGTCGGTCGGTGTATTCAACGGTGCTTTCTTCATTACTATTGGCGCATTCTTAAAATCACGAAGGGGTATTCTCTTAGCAAATGGTAGCTCAGAGAATTTTTCCTCCCTTCCTTTGGCATGTTGGTTTAAAAAAATTAAACACCTTTTATGCGGGGCAAAAAAGTTGGTTTCAACAATGTTATGGAGCTTTTAATAAAAATTAGAAAAGCAACAAAGTCTAACGGTTGAAGAGATCATCATATCTCCTCATCAGACTTGTTTGGCTAGACTTCAGCCGAGCCTAAGCACACTCCGTAAACCCTTAAACACCTTTTAATTTTTCCTGATTGGAAAACCATTTACTATGAATTTTATCAGCTAGAGAAGTGAAGTGTTTGACAATCAAAATTTATGTGGTGATCTACGAGTACCTATTTTAGCTGAAATGAATAAGCTTTTAAAATTTTTCGAATCAGCTAAAGAAAACTAAACTTAAAATTAGTACAAAATATTCCAAAGACGAAGATTTTACTGTACTGCGAAGTACGAAGTGCAACGGCCTAAAAATAAGTACTGTTCTTCCGAAAGAAGTACGGTTGGTCACATTATACATATATACATCAAATATACAAGTGAAAAGTTGAAAGCAACAATAAATTTTACAGCTGCATTTGTGTTTGGATTTAATGAGCAGTGGATTTAAATGTTACTTCCTTTCCAAATTTAAAGAAGTGACAGCTAGACTTTTTGTTTGTTATTTATATTTGTTTTTATCACGTCTTTGGCTTGCTCATCAATTACTTGTTGCTTTTGTTTCTTTTTTGTAGGGTACGCCCTGTTCACGTTTCTTTTTTAAAAAGACGAAAAATACTCGTATTAAAACAAAAAAAAACTGTTTTATTATGAGTCATAACATACTCGAGTACGTATAATAATCACTTTGCATTTTAATTAAAAATTAACGTTGCGTATCGTTGACGTTATACAAGCGTCTGGGAATGGATAAAATATAATTATTTATGCGAATCTATAGGACTTTTCTATAAATATTTAGCATTTACTTACATATGAGGTTTGGAAGCTTTCAAATATAAAAAGATAATCAGTCAAATAAACTATTTCCATTTTTAAAACATCCTGTTTTGCCAAAGCTGAGATCAGCCCTAATTTATAAAAAATAACCACATTGGAAAAGATTTACGAATATTTCATGCCCGAAAAATATTATAGCTTTGCTTGGTAATATATTTAGGTTCAACAATTTCCATTTCTAGCGAACATAAAAAGTAAAAACTCCTCCAATCTAATTGATGTACTCTAGGCGACAAATGAAAGTGTACACCTTGTTCTAATATAATATTCACAACAAAAATATAGTTCATTCTTTAATATAAACCATATAAATCATAGATTCACACTTTATATAATGTTCACAAAAATTCATAAAAATGTCATCCAAATTTATTGAGAATTTCTAGAAAATTTTTTAGTATGCAGTCTTGTAGGGCATACAATTTTAGTTTATTGAAGTGCAAGTTTCAACCGGCTACAAAATCGCGTTAATTTTTGAGATTTTTTTTTTAAGACTGCTTTTGCGGTGTAGATACTGTGGTTAAAAACTTAGCATTAAAGCTCTAAACCATAAAACCGAAAAACTATTATGGCCTGAATATAAAAATTATTTTTACACAAAAAAACAGGCATAATTTTCTCAGAAATAACTCAGGCAAGCATTTTTTTGTATTCAAAATTGCATGAGCGCTACCGCTAAAAATAATAGAAAATTTACATATTAGTTGCAATTAGTATGAAAGACACGCTTGTTTGTTTTTCATAAACCCAATTAAATATACAAATTTGGGCACACTTTTACTACGCACATTTCGAAAAGAATACATTAAATAAACATAATGAGTCACATGCAGTGCGTATAAACAGTATGTAATACGGTGCCGACACAGAGACTAAAGAAATTTCCTCGTAATTTAAAATTTCTTATGTTGTACGTGAGCCATCATATTTGAATATAAGGAAGTTTGTTTAGGTGGTTTTTTGGGGCATACAAATTTTTAGTTACATAGCATCTATGTTTGTAGTGTAACATCAAACCCCAAAAAAAAATTCCAATTTTATATACAAACATATGTACGAGGGAGTAGTGACCCATAGAATTCGCAACATAATGTGATTTAAACCGATCTGACCTTTGCATCGTTAAATTTTACATTTTTTAGTATTAACGTGCTTAGAACGTGTGAGAGCGCTCTTTGCATTGTTTGCAGTTACTTCAAAGTTTCAAGTATGTATTTCAAAAGAAGGGTTTCGTTGAATGCAGTGTTCAGATTGGGCGATTTAGCGCCAATTTGGTGATTTTTTTCATATTTGCCCGTAAAAGTTTAGAAAATTGTCTTGGGCGATTTTGAGCAATTTTTTCCTTCAAATCAATTTTTTGTGCGCTACCATGTAAATTCGTCGAAACACGTATAAAGTAGATTTGGGATTTATGTTGTTACCGATTTATTGCAGCACATCGAACATTTGCCAATATTAAACCGCCATTTGTGACTCCCACTGAATGTGAAATTTGCAAATTAATTTGTGAAAATTTATTTATTTTTATTTTACTTTTAGAGTCGAGCGCTTATAAACGAACTGTGCGCTTAATCAATTAATATGAGTTATAATAAATTTATTAATTTCGCAGCCCTATTGGAATGAATGTTTTAATACAAATATTAAAAAGCAAAAATGCGTATTTTTAAAAAAAATTTTTTGTAAATCACTTTTGTATATGTGATTTGTGTTATTTATATTATATTTGTAAACTGAAGGTATTATATTCGTTTTTGGTTTAAGCGACTATGTTATAGTAAGATCTCATTTTAAAATAAAAGATTTGTTAAGCCGATTTCATGATTTTATTTTAGTAATTGGGTTTTTTTAACAATCTGGGCACCCTGCTTGAATGATTGTTTACAACTTTCGATACATTAACATAATAAGAGTGCATCGAATTTATTCGACGCAACACCATCAAGGGCCATTGGTATAATGCATTGAAGCGTGGTCGTAGGAGTCGTAGGACCCAGAAAAGAAGGCCAATAAGTTTAATGGATCTTTCAAAGTAAGAAAAAAACTAACACAATTTTTCGCACTTTTAAACAACTGATGGCTTGTTTCTTCGCAACACCAGAACAGTTAATTCTAAGTGGCACACAACCATTTGTGTGTCAACAGTTTTAAACGATAGGAGAAAAAACAACGAACAACGGTTTATGTGTGCTTTTACACACTTCGTCAAAAAATTATTCGTTCAGTCCCCAAAACATCGAATTGATAGGATTTAGCACCTAATGGGTACCGATTTTCACCGCAAGAAAAAGCACATTCAAACCCCATATTTTTGAGGTACCGACTAGAGATGGGCACGGGACTAAATATTTAATCCCGAAATTCGATTTTTAAGTCCCGAACCCGCCCATCCCGAGGATCCTGTGGGTCCCGAAATCTATCTCTAATGCAGCCTACAAACGGACAACAAATTGAAAGGATCGGTTCAGATTTCAACGTTTGTGGCGTGGTTTGCAAACTGATCGAAGGTTGACAAAAATGTTCATGTCTTTCAAATTAATTTTAAATAATAAGTAATTTTTATGCAATATATATATATATATTTCATCACCCAATAATCGGATCTAAACTAGATTAGTATGGGACCACCTCTAAGACAAAACCTTTCCGATGCAAAACGAATTATCGAAATCGGTTGACGTGGTCCAGTTATGCGGTACATACATAAAAAAAAAATATTCCGACGAACTGATAAGCTCCTCTTTTTTTGGAAGTCGGTTAAAAATAATAGTGAAAGATCTGGTATCTTCCGATTATTTTGTTTTGTTCTGCTGTTCGTTTTCTTCTCAATAAAACATTAAAAGTGCATATTTCAAACACCGGTTTTAAGGAAGATTTTGTGTGAGTTTGCGAATTTTGTGAATTTTAAATCAGTATCGTGGCTCCCGCGGGTTTCGCTATCCCGCACCCATCTCTAGTACAGACTTCGTTGTGGGAAAAATGATTTACTAATTGATTTGAGATGCTAGCTATATTTTGGAAATCCCTTTCTATGCTCACGAACTAGACATCAACCATTATTAAATTGAGAAACCAAACCCTTTCATTAGTGATCGATTGCACGAATACTGACTCATACTTATTTTTGATTAAATGTTAATGATGTACAACATTTTAATGGCAATAGACTGCAGGTATTCACACCTTCTTGGTCATTAGGTTAACTGGTTTGCAAGCTATTTTTCTTCGAGGTATTTTGTTGTAGGAAACTGAATACGAAATAGGCGTATTCATTTAACATGATAAACGTGATAAAATTACAAATTTGTATGGAACGTTAGATGAATACATCCTATGTACATAAATATGTATAACTACGTAAACAAATTTAGTTAGATTTAGTTTATCATATCATGTTAGTATCCGCTTTTTCGCTTAGATTTGACTCTAAAGCTAGCGTGACGAAACGCTGTAATGGTATTTAATTTTTATTGTTTGTTTTTCGCTTTTATGTTGTATGTATTTATGAAAATACCTTGAAAAACATAAAAAGCCGAATAACACAGGACTAAAACAAAAAAAATCTATGAATTGAACATTTTTCTTTTAATTTGACCATCATATTGGATTCGCCATTTTGAATTCGGAAAATCTGAATTCAAATTCGAAAACCCCTAACGGGAAGCATAGGGCAACAATAATAAAAATCTATGAACTGTAAACCTATAACTCCATTTCCGTGTGTATATTCTTCGATTTTTCATTTCCTAAGTAAAACGAAAAGTTTATAGTAAGACATAAAAAACATAAGAAATACATACCTGTGTATGTATATGTACATATGTATGTATATGTTCATATAGCAAAAATATGTTCATTTTTGGCATCATTCGCAGCGCACCTTGAGACCGTCAGGTTCTAACTGTAAATTACAAATTCAACTAAGAGCGGAGTGCTGTGGCTCATCGTCCAACTTACGGAAGCTATTTATTTTCCAACAACGGTGGATGTCCACGTATGCATGCAAAAAAATTTTCTAGAATTTAACTGAGTGGAACAACGCTACCTCGGTAGTCGTAATTCTAAAAAGTGCTAAATGCTAAATGTTAAGCCCGGCCTGAAATTTTTAACGCATGTACGTATGTATGTAGACAGTTGAATACGTAACGCATACATTGTAGTTGGCGGAATGGCATTCTTTCAGCTCAAATATTTTCATTGTTTACTAAGCAAATACATACATACATATGTATGTATGTACATAGATGCGTATGGAAAGGTACGTTAAAACAACACCAATAACAAAAGCCGATGGCCCAGTTTAAAAAGTTTTGTTTTGTCCCCCTCTTAAAAGTCGGGTCATGGCAGTAAAAATGGTGGAGTAAAAAAAAAAAAAAAATAAGAATGCAATACTACGTAGACGAGGTATAGTGATACAAACATACATCCATACATATTTGCTTCGTACGTTTATTTGTATGTATGTACATATGTATATGTAAAAAAAGTTAAAAAATGCGGAGTTTATTACTCAGCAGGAAATAATAAAAATTAAACAAAGTTAGCCGTAAGCGAATTGTGAGTAGTGAAGAAGCGTAGAAATATCGAGATTCGCGCGATTAGTAAGCTCTGCCGTTCAAGAAGTATGTACGTATGTATGTAAGTATTTAAGCCACCAACGGGTGCCTGCCTGAAAGCTGCACCGCTAGAATTCACTGATCTTTTAGCTCTGAAGATATAAGTTTGTATTATCGTACATACATACTTACATACAAACAATTGCAATTAAATTCATTGCAGTCACTTCAGCTGAACTTTAGTAAATTTGGTGAAACTGCCGAGCAACATTCTGGCCAACCCTTTGTAAGAAACTTGTACAGATACGAGTATAAAAAAAAACCATAGATTGAGCTCAGAAATTCTTAAAAACATCCAGATTTATTACTACATACTTCAAATCAGCATTTAAAGTTTTATAAAGAAGAAGGTCATAATCGTAAAAATCTGCGCCTCTTTGCTTACCGTGGCCCCATTTGAGGTGTTGTTAAAATATATTGTATGTGTTGTTAAAAAAAAAAACAGTAAAACTACCAAATTTCACCGATTCTTCGAAATGCACTCACATAAAAGTGAAACGAGTTGAGACAAATGCTAATTTTGTACACAAAAAGACGGAGGTTGTGCGACAAATTAAATAATGGAAAAATCAAAAACAAGTTTCCACAAACAAAGGGATACAAATCACGTTATTTTAAAGTCACCTATCTACATACATACATACATATTTATTTTAAAAAGATGAAAGGTCTTTGGAGAAAATAAAAAAGAAAATATAAAAAAAGCTGACAAATGAGTTTTATTAAAGTGGAGCATACCAACCTAGATACATTCATATGTACTTACATATATAAGTACATACACATGCATGTGCTTGATATATTTGTTTTAGTTATTAACATGTTTAATTTTATTACCCGTTTTTAAATGCATTTTAACTTATTTTCCAATTTTAATTTTATGCACCAGTTACGTTACAGAGAAAGATTTAATAGCACTCTAGTTTAAAAGCTGTTTTTTATCAAAATGGATGAATCATTTGCTTATACATATTTTAATATGTAGATATGCATTATACTTAATTATATTTAGTAGAAATATATGCACAAACATATACAGCACACTTGCATAACTAAATAGATACATAAGTATGTATGTAAGCAGGTGTGTCTCGAAGTTTATAAATATTAATTATGGAAACATCGAGCAAAGCAATGATCTAAGGGCAATTCCTTGAGAAACATACATCCCTACATACATACATATGTATGTATGTAAACTTTAATTTAGTTACTTTGCTATACATATGTATGTCATTCAATAAGTCCACATTTAAACAATACCTAGTGCTTCAAAACAATTATAATTAATTAGCGGGCTTGCGATAACTATAGTTTTTTTTTTCATTTAAGCACTTATATAATTTCAGTTGTCGATTTGATTCTACCATTTCGAGAAAATATCAGGTGGCCCAATTTCTGGAAATTTTCTTGGCTGATAAACAATTATCACTTCTCAGATATCACTGATTGAATTTCAAAACCGTGCTGCCACCATTTGATTTTCTGATACGAGTAAGTACTTAATGATTCTGCAAACAAATAATTGAACGAAAAAGTCAGTTTATATCGAGCAAGGTTTCATATTTTAGTTGTTTTAAAAATTTCTGTACACATTCGATAGGGCGGTACTCCTCCTGTAATAGTAGTATTTTTTTATTTATTTTACAAAACGTTGTGTGACGAGATATAAGGATTTATATGAGAAGAATTTTAGAAAATTTCTGAAATTCAGATATCTTTTGCAAATATCGAGCCCTAACCGCCAAAATAACGTAAGCGACATTTTTTTCAAAAATTTTCTTTTTGACGCAAAAATATTCGTAGAGCATCTAGATGCATTTCTGCATCAAAAATAATTTTTTTTAAAAAAAGTCTCTTAAGTTATAAACACATTTATAAAAACTTGTTTATGATAACTCGCGTAAATCATGATTCTTTTTAAAATATATACATATGAATGCGATTTTCCGAACCGTTTGCTGACTGCTGAAAACAGCCGCTTTTAAATTGGATGTTCGTTTTTAAAAAACATATTAAAACCAAGTTTCAAAAGCCGCATAGTCTAAACCAGGGATGGGCAGATTTTTGGCTCTTAAAGCCGCCAAAGAGCCAGCAAGTGCTAAGCAAGAGCTTAATCAGTTCTCAGGGTAGAAGGGGTGTACAAAATACATTAAAAGCATTATATATAATAATAATAGATTGGCGCTTACACATATGTTAGTGTTTGGCCGAGCTTCTCCTCCGATTTGTGGCGTGCGCCTTGATGTTGTCACACAAAGCGGAGGGACCTACAGTTTTACGCCGACTCCGAACGGCGATTGTATTTTTATGAGAAGCTGTTTTTCATGGCAGAAATACACTCGGAGGTTTGCCATTGCCTGCCGAGGGACGACCGCTGTTAAGAAAAAACCTTTTTTCTATATTTTTGCGATGTTGCTTTGACCAGGGTTTGAACCCAGGCATTGTGGAGTGGAAGCGCGCACTGCTTACCACTACACCACAGCGGACGAAAGCATTATAACGGGTGATTTTTTTGAGGTTAGGATTTTCATGCATTAGTATTTGACAGATCACGTGGGATTTCAGACATGGTGTCAAAGAGAAAGATGCTCAGTATGCTTTGACATTTCATCATGAATAGACTTACTAACGAGCAACGCTTGCAAATCATTGAATTTTATTACCAAAATCAGTGTTCGGTTCGAAATGTGTTTCGCAAACCCAATTGCTGCGAACGGCGACGAATCGACATTTCACGGTCTTCAGCAACACTCTCAGAAACAGACGCAATATTCTCTTCTGTACGCACTGTACGCATTCGTGTGGTTGGTTTAATGTCCAATAAAGTAAACTGAGTGCGAAACTTGGTCACAATCGCATTAATTGTTTGCTCACTTGGTCGATTATGTAGACCATAAATCGGACGCGCGAAACACATTTCGAACCGAACACTGATTTTGGTAATAAAATTCAATGATTTGCAAGCGTTGCTCGTTAGTAAGTCTATTCATGATGAAATGTCAAAGCATACTGAGCATCTTTCTCTTTGACACCATGTCTGAAATCCCACGTGATCTGTCAAATACTAATGCATGAAAATCCTAACCTCAAAAAAATCACCCGTTATATACATATTTGTAATGAGAGTCGGAGTACAAGAAATTTGAATACGCTCTTCTTCCCCCTTTATGCTGGCTCTTGATGTTGCATCTCATCTACCACCTAAATGTGTCAAGCCGGCTCCTAAGTGCAAAAGGCTCCAGGGAGCCACTTTGCCCATCTTTGGTCTAAGCAAAGATAACAATATGGAGTAAAATAGAAAATCTCCATACAATCAAATTTTTGCTTTTAGGCACTTTCAAATTAGTTTAGAAATGAACTTATAATAACCGCACGATCCTGAAACCTTACTAAGAAAAGTTTATATAGCAGTCCTATTTCAAAAATAGCCTTTTACTCTAACGCTAGGGTAATCCACCCTCTTCATATACTATAGCTGGTAAAAAAAATGTTTGAAAACGCATTTGTAACAAATTCAAAATAAGACTTTCTTTTCATAATAAAGAGGGTTCGTTGCGTTGGAAAGAAATTTTACCGAGCAAACATTTTTTCTGAGTGGGTATTCTACCAGAATCCTTCATCAAATTATGGAACAATGCATCCCTCTCAATTCGTGTAACTTGTTTAAGAGTTGCAACGGGGGGCATATCTTCGGTGTTTAGATTTGCTTCGCGAATGGTCTTTAAATGTGCGATATATACGTTCGTAAGCCTCACAGAAGGATGCTGCTTGCCTTTGCCAGGTTTCTTCGGTTAACTCAAGATATTTTCAAAAAAAAAAACCCCGAATATTGATTCAAGATTCTTGAAAGCATCAAATCTTCTTGTCCTATTTTCAAAAACGCAGTCCAACTGAATGTAAAACAAATTTTGCTTTAACTGACTCTCAGAATTTGAATTCATTAATTCCTGAGGTAACTCGCCAAAATTGCGCTTCCTTGTTGACGAAAATCGTTTTTAAAAGCCACTTATTAAGTTTCGAGACACGCTAATCACGAATATTATGTCAAATTAATTGTTGACAGCGGTCAAATAAGCTGTAAATTTCTCTAGAAGTAAGCGAATTCTCCCAAAAAATTTGGCCCACTAAGTTCTAAAACTAACTGATCTTGAATTCTATATAATAGTTAAATTTTTTCAGTTGATAACTATCATTTTCTCTAAAAACAAGACTGTCTTGGAGTTGAGTAATACAATATTTTCGCTTAGTAAAAGAAATGATTAAGAGGACATATTTAAAACGAATTTAGAATTAAATTATGAAATAGGAACAGTTATTGTAATCATACAGGGTATTTGGTAGACGTTGAACATTGGCGGTCCAAAATAAGTAAAGTCGGAACTTTAATGCTCTCACCCCTAGGATTGTTCTATATCGAAAAAATATACCCTATTTTTTATTTTGAAATCAAAAAATATTTAGCGGTCGCTCAAAGCGCTTGAAGTTTTCCATGTATTTTAAATAGGAAGTAAACTACTTTTCGTAGAAACGGTATAGAATTCTTGAAAATCAATATTTTTCGATCTGAAAACTCTGGTTCTCTTCAGTAGACTTCAAATAAACATACCTAATTCTTTGTTTAACAATTTTTTTAAACTTAAGATTTTATATTTATCGCCCATTGCGTTTTCTGGCATTTTCTGGGGGTTTTGGCGGACCTGTAAACTATAGCTACTATGAAAAAGTGGTTAAATAAATAATTGGGTATTATTATAAAGTCGACGGGAACTTATTGCTCGGCTCCGCAAAGTGACCAAAGTTAAGTTTTCAAACCCTTCCCTCTAAAAATTGGAGTACAGAAAATGCAACGCACTCAATTAAGCAACTGTTTTTTTTGAAGATTTGCTTAAAAAGCAAACGAATTTTTAAGCATGAAAACCAAAAAAAAATTAACTAAAACAAACCTAAGAAACTCGAATTATCCCCAAAAGAATCAGAATTTGTTGCTCTGTGTTAGCGTGTGTTTTAATCATTATTTTTTTGTGGAATTAACAATTTTTATTTCATTAGGTTTCTCGAATTTTTAGAAACTTAATATGTATGTATGTATGCGGACTTAAAAATTCAAATTGAATCGCAAAATACGCGAATCACGAAAACGCAAAATACAATTTAGAAAAACAAATGAGTATTTGTAATTTGAACACTTATTATTTTATTTGTATTTTTTGCTCAAAGTACATACTTTATTTTAATTGAAATGTATGGCACATCGAGTTTTAAAACCAGAAATGTACTAAAATGTTGCGAGCGAAAAAAAAAACGACAAAATAACAAATATGGATGTACATACATGCTTGCACTTTAATACAGTATCTACCTAAATTGTTCCTCATTCGCTTTAATGCTCGTTTGTACTATAATTATAAACACCGGTGAGATTCACTCTATTAAGTGTATGCATGTATCTACTTAGAATTCTTTGCGGCGTTAGAAACTTATTTAACGATTTTTTTAAACAGTTAGTGCAATTAGATTGACTGACAGCTGTGAAGTGGGCAATCCCATCCAAACGGCGCGTTTGAGTTAGAGTGAATAATTGTACATACATATATATGTATATAGACAGACTTGGAAAGTGTTATTGCCAATTTAAGAATTCAATATAAAAAAGCTACTGCACTTTTCATAATGCATTTAAATACATATTTATATAATCTTTAAATCTGCTGCAACTGTGCGCTTTCATTTCAATTGCCTTGCAACGTAATTTCACTTTAAATTGAAATGATGGCTGCTGCATGCATGACCGTTAATTGAGAAATTACTAGAAGTAATAAATCAAACGATGATGTACATTTATACATACTTATGTGGTGTAGGTAAGTGAAGGTATATGCATATGTATATGTGTACCTACATATAGTATATTTTTAGAAATACATATTATTCACGCATGATAGCCTCATACATACGGATGTATGTATAATATACATATGCACATTAGGGTGCCTCCACAAATCGAGTACTTTTTTAAATAAAATAAATAAGTTAAAAAAAACTGTTTGTGCCAAAGTTTACTGTGTACTTGCCCGGTTATCTGGTTAAACATTGTTATTCTGTAGTGCATGTTATTGTTGTAAACTGAATAAAAAAAATAGCGAACACTGTTAAGAACTAATTTTATTTATAGAATGCTTGATTTTTAGAGGTACATATTTTCAAATCGGTTCAGTTCACGTAAATCTTAATATTTTTCCGAAATATTTTTGCGCAAGTCTTCAAATGAAATAAATTTTATAAGTCCGGTGGAAAAACTGTACCGATTTTTTTTGTATGGAGAGTTGTGTGCCCTAATCTAGTACATACATACATACATACATATGTATTTAGAAGAGTAGAAATTTTGATTAGAAAAAATGCAATTATGATTCTGCTGATGGTCTTACCAATAAACAAGCAAACTGTGTAAATCGTTTTATGTAGGTGCTTCAAATATAAATTGCGACATACATACATACATATGTACATACATACCCATGTACATAGCGCAATATTTATGCATGGACTACATACATACATATATGTATATGTGCGTGGCCTATCTATTTTTTCCAGTGCTGCACACATCTGTGTTGCACATGTTGCCGCTATTGCAATGCACAAAGGTATGCACATACATATGTATTTATATATTTTTTACATGTAAAATTTTCTAAGGTGTACTTACTCTCCATAGTATGGCAACGCCTGTAGATAGCCGAATATGGCTAGTAGTGTTAGCAATAAAACGCTACCTCGCAACATTTTTTTGCTTTGTAGTTTCCACCCAAAAGTGAAATGTTACACCAAAATCACTAAAAAAAATAATAATAATTAAAAGAAAATCACTAAAAACAATAATAATAATTAAAAGAAAATCACTAAAATATATTTTTGTTTATTTTTTTACGATGAATTGTCTTGCTAGTAGCGTGAAATTGTCACCGACTGCAGTTTTCACGAAGACTTTCAAAATTGGTTTTTGTCTTCTTTTACACTACACTTTTAACACTGTCTTCACTATTTAATCACCGTAATTATACGGCAGGAGTTTCTTGCAAAATACTAGTAGGTAAAACTCTGTTGAAATGCTTACAAGTCTCTATAAAATTTGTATGTATTTTCTTTTCTTTCTGCAATATGTATGTATGTTGTTTCTCGAATGTTTTGAAATCTATGTTTAGTGTTTCGTCGCTTTATCAGCTTTTTCGTTAGTTTTATATGAGTTGTTCTCTATAGCACCGTTCAATATAAACTGAGCGCACAGAACAACAGTGCCGGTATTTATAAGGTGCGCTTCCCCCTACACATCTCCTGCCACTTGGATCGTACTGTATGTATGTAGTAGTTGGCTGAGTGATCGCTTAGTTGATCGGCTGTCTCGCTGGCAGGCTTGCTATTATACGTTGTTGGTTTATCGAGTACGTTCGTTTGTTGATGACTTACTGGCTGCTGGCAAATCTTCATGCGGCGGCTGAGGTCTGGTCCGGCGTGACCTGGCTGCCTTTTGCTTGTTTTCGTTGACTGCCTGGATGAATAGCGTTTGGTTTGATGGCGGCTGCGGCAGCTAATGCGTTGCGGCTTTGTATGAATTAGAGATGCGCCCGGGACTAAATATTCAATCCCGATCCCGCCCATCACGACATTCAATTTTTAGGACCCGGACCTGCCCATCCCGTCTTTTTTAGATTTGTACCGCGCGTTCCGTGGGTTCTCATATCTATCACTATGGCTCTCAAACAAATTGTGAATAACATATATATGTTCATAAACATATATGTATGTACTCAAATATATTTTTACCGAATATTCTACTTTCGGCATACTGAAAGATCTGGCGGGTTTTATTGGGAATGTCGGGAAAGGATTTTTTTCACTTGCCGATACCGCCCATCCCGACCATTTTGAAATTAGTCCCGTGGGCTCCGCTGGTCCCGATATCACGCCCATCTCTAATATGAATATATTACAATACATATGTATGTAGATGAATTCCTGCAGCAATAAGGCGGCCAATTTTCCGTTAAGTACTAGTACTTCACTGGTTAAAATTTGACTGGTCAGAATTGGACATTTGCTGGCATCGAAAATTTCAGCCTTCGACCAGTCCCCAAGGAACCGGCCTAGAGATAGACGAAAAGTACAGTTCGGCAGTGACAGGGTAGTGTTGTCTTGCAATTCAATAAAAAAAAAATTAAAGAACACCACCCTGTAAATGTCCCAATCGCTTGGTCTGGCCTTGATGCGAAGTGAACATTTGAACACACATTTACATGCGTGGCTCAGTGCGCAGAGATACTTGCCACTATTTGTTAGCTTTCTGGAGGGTCCGGGTTAAAATGCCGTCAGAAGCAACATGGTTATAAAATGATAAAATTTGTTTTTTCTGCGTTTCCGAATTATGAACAAACATCTGCGAAGTGCAGAACGCAATCTTACTCTAACGAAAAAAATCTCCAAAATTGGACTAGTCTGGGACTATCTTACGGTCAGTGTTGATTGGACCGGTCCTTTTCCAATGACACGCCAATGCTAAAAGTGGCAGTTGAAACCATAGGCAGGGGAATTATAAGGGAGTAGTGCTGGTAACAATAGGGACTATCTGAGGGCTAACCTAGGGCGAGTCTGAATTGCTGCAGGGATACATGGTTTATGGCACTTTGGTTGGCTTGTGTGTCGATTGTTGCCGTCGTGGCGCTTGTCCCCCCATATTTAATCGAATTTGTCCATACTTTGTCTTCTTCGTAATTGTTTTTTTTTTTTTGCGTGCAATATCGATTTGGTTGGCCTGCATTTTCTGCTATCTGCTTATTTCTTATGAGGTTTTATCTTACGCAGTCTTAAATATTTTTTTAAGTATTTTCTACCTTGGCTTTGTTGTCTTACCTGACTGTTTGCCTTCTCCACTTTCTACCGTGCTAAAGATAATATGTATGTATGTAGTTACTCGTGGATCGACAGTTGCAATAATGTGGCCAAGCTTTGTTGAGGTGTGTATTGAATTGTTCTCGATTTTTGCCTGCCGGTATAGTTGAAGTGGCTGCGACCACAGAGAAAGGTGAATGAGACCAAGAGATGCGAGGTATAAATAATTACATATGGGCATTTCCTGCGTTACGGACGTTCCATGCGGAGATAACTTTCATTATAAAAACAATTGTAGGCTTTGGATCCAAACATTTTGTTTGAATGTCACAAATTTCCTACATCCAACACAAGTAAAACTGTTTTCCATAAATATCCCCTAGTTAGTTTAGGGCGCCTAAAAATAGCTGTAAGGACGTTCCTAAAAGGCATGATTCAAAATTAAATATTATTGAATCATGCCTCAAGTATGTATGTACATCAGCTGACAAAGTTTATAAAATTCTGTTCATCTATTAAAGCTACGAAACAATGATGTATGAGTCGTTGGTAGATGAGTCAGCAGTCTTTGCCGTCATGGTAGTTTTAACTTCATAAAGGTGTTCAGTACTTGTCAAAAACGGGTCAAAGTTATTCGGACGTTCTAATGTTGTCCAGTGAACAGAAATGCTCATGTTTATTAAAGAATTCGTCGCAGGGATTGATATTTTTATTCAAATATGGGTTTTATTCTTAGTCGCTGCATATGAGAATGTATGTAAAAATTAATTACATAGCTAACTATGGGCGTTAGAATCTTTCTCGCGGTCAGAACAGTTGAGACGGCACTCGAATGCAGTCTTCCTCGACATAGAGGAAGCCTTTAACAATGTCTGTGTAGAAGCTATTCAAAAATCCCTGGACGAGCTTGGCATGGAGGAGGCTATAAACTCATGATTTATGGCGATGCTTTGCAGTAGAATGATTTCAGCTGTAATGGGAAGCTGCCAAAAAGGAACGTCAGTAGGGGTACTCCTCAGGGTGGAGTGATTTCTCCAATTTTATGACCTACCACTATCAACTTAGTACTAGTCAAGCTCAACCAAAGGGGAAGTAAAAGTAATGACCTACGCTGATGATGTAGTACTTTCATCAACCAGGTTGTTTTCTTCTATGATGAGCATTTTAAAATTTTAGCAAATAAAGTAAACGTGACCAAAACTTTTAACTTAAGACCATTTGTAACACATTTTTGCATAATTTTTGATAAGGAATTTAAAAGGCATAAGACGTACATAATCACTAGATATACTTTTAATTCTTTATGAATTTGTATCTTAATTAGCGAAGTATGTTTTTTACAAAGAATATAAAGAAAAAGAAGTTTGCAAATCGCTAATCTTGTAAATCGTTGTACCTATTAGTATATTTCAGCTGTCAATTGGCTTCATGAAATTTGGTCCAGATGGGTTTTTATTTTTTGCTTTTGGTTGTCTCGTTTTAGGAAATGCCCATATGTTTATGTGTGCGCCAGTGCATAGTGTGGGCATTTGCTTAATAACAAAAAAATCCCCAATTGTTGATACTTCAGATGATAATTAAAGTATGTACATGTTTAATTCTGTCGATAAATACATACATAAGGAGATTTCCAGAATCTAAGTACATATGTACATACTTATGGACATCCATGAATATATAAACATGATTAGGTATTAGGAGTGCAGTCTGCCACTCCGACTTGTTCGATTTAAGGGCTCGCTAAAGTCAACAGCGTCTGTTCATCAGTAGATACGGCTACAAGCGAGCATCTGTGTGGGTAGCTGGCGCCTCGCTATATAAACGTGTAATCAAAAATTCGCCCAGGTTCAGGTTGTGCGCTGGGTCTTATTACCCGCCGCATAAATCAAAGTTCTAACAAAGCCTTGCCTGTAGCCCGTTCCTTGAATGCTACCCATGGCGAACACTTAAAAGAATATGGTTTGATGATATCTGGGATTTTTAAACCCTTCTTAATGGGGAAGGTTTCTCTGCGTGGCTGGTTGATGTCCGAAAGGCAACTAAGTCTAACATCACCGCTATCCAATAAATACGCCGGGTGTTGTGAGGCAAGAAATCTGTGGCCACAAGCCATAACAGCTTAAGTCGAGAGGTTGACTTTAGTATAATGTCCCATTTCCTTCCTAGGATGACAAATAGAGCACTTGCCATTGAAAAAATAACCCGAAACATCTAATTTTGGTGAATATTCCCATCAAGTCTCATAAAAAATTCGTTGTAGGCTACTTAATAATCGATTAGTGAAACACAAAACTACGATACAATTAAATCGTAAATTGGACAAAAATAATCAGTTAATTTCAAATGAACAATCGCTGCCATCCCTAGACGCAAGGCACGCTTCCAGTGTTTTGGACGTACATACATACATCGGTACGCTCCAACATTGACTCAGATCACTATCTTGTTGCGGCCAAGAAATACACGCAGAAAAAAAATTTACATCCGGCAACTCAAGCGAAACTTAAAATAAAAAATGTGCAATCACAACAAAACGGTTTCGTAAAATGATCTTGAGCAATACCTATTTGCTTTATTCTAGATCCCTCTAAATAAATATTCACAATTACAGAGATCTAATATTAGTATTTACCACTTACGCTTCTTTGGCAAAATACGATTTTTTTAGCTACTGGTTTTTACGTAATTTGTCAATCCGAAAATGTTAATTTTATTTTACTCTTCCTGCTAAGTATTTATGCAATTATTTTTGCTTATCTCCCACGAATAAAAACTTACCACTAAAAAATGCAACGAATCAACAACATTATTTAGCTGACTTTGCATGTAATAAATTAAGTCTTTCTTTAAACAGAAATTCAGCAATAAATTTAAAATGAAATTTAGTGAAAAGTTATACAATATAAATGCATGCGTAGGTAAAAAATCACTTGTACTGAACTTGATATCATTGCGTATGTAATATGTATAAAGTAAATTGTATAACCAACGAAGGTCAAATGAGGCTAAACAAGCTACTGTCAGTAAATTTAGTTGAAAACCATTTGATGGTTAAATATCAAGATGCATACATATCGTCGATGTTTTTGCAAAACCGCCCATCGCCCAATTGCAAACCCGCCTATCTTACGGATCGTAAATTTTACGCAAGGATCTCAAATTTTACAGGAGAGCGAAAAACCGGGTTTTCTTTGAAGGCAGTGCTTTGAGAGGCGGCATTTTCTTTAGCTATTATTTCAAAAATATGTATATTGTTTTAATAACGATTTTACGATTTTTATCCATAAATCTCGATGCCTGGAGTTCAGGGTTACGAAGTCTCATTTTTGCCACAACGGCGATTTAGGCGGTTTTGCAACTGGTCGATGGGCGGTTTTGCAAAAACATCGACGGTATGTATGTCTTTAGCGACATCTGCATCGATATTCTTATTGACATCAAAAGTTTATCGACTTCATTATATATATGACACATCTATTAGGTATTTATCGATATATTTATCGCTATAGGTAGAATTATTATTTATTAAACTATGTTAACTTATATCGGCATCAAAATCAATGTATGTACTTGATTATCGTTATCTATATTGTTTCCTACTCTCTCATTTTTCATTCAGAACATTTATTAAGCTAAGCTCACACACTATGACTGCCAAATGAAGAAATGTACAAATCGTGGGATTTCTGCTTAATACCATGTTCGGACCCACAACGAAAACACTTTGAAAACGGGTTACTAAGCAAAGTGGCAGGACACTTTTTAATGAAAAATGTTCTACAGGAAACCCTAATGAAAACGAAAGACTTAAACAGAAAACTCGAGTTTATGTAAAATAGCAATTCAGAAAAAAAATGTTAGTTAAGGCTTTCAGCATTTCACTAACGATGTGTGCCTATTAGAGATGGGACTTCTATCCGTATTTTTTGATGATCCGGATATTTGGATATCTGATTAAAAAATCCGAATATCCGGATAATACAATCAACGGTTATTAACCGGAGCCCAAAATTAACGAATATTAACTGGATATCCGGACTTTATCCGTACACTTGAATATCCGAAGGAATATCAGTATTTCCGAATATACGGATAGTACCTATTTATTAAACTACATATTTACAAATTTTATTTGTTGTTTTATTTAACTCCTTTTTCTCACATAGAAAGATATGACTTATAAAAAAAAGATTTCCTCTACGTAAAGTTCTAGGCTAAGGGATAAAATAGACGAAAAGAACGAAAGACTATCTTTTAAAAATCACATTTCGTAGATAAATCTTATTGATTGCGTCATTTAAAATGTAGCACTTCATAATTTTATGTGATGTCTTCTCGAATTTATTTTAAAGAACATCTCCTAAATTTTCTATTGAGTACTGTTTTCTCTGTGCTCTTCCCAGTAGATAATTTTTCTGAGAGTCAAGAGGCCTTCCACTCTACATTTCTTTCTCCTTTTCTTTGTATGGTGTGGCCCAAATTGAAGGGCTTCTTCTTTCGCTACCCATGGAAAGCCTTCCATAAGTGCTTTTATACGACGTACTTCAGGAGTTATTTTAAAGTTGCTTCTTTAATTTATAAAAATCATACATCTTTGAAGTATTTGCTTAAGGCTTATATGAAATATGTGTTACTGCAACTTAAAATGTATACTGAAATTCATTTGAAATGCTAAATAATAATAGAAGACATTCAAGGGAACACTTTTTTCAGCCCTTCTTGGGGCTGCTTTAATTAAGAAGGTCTTCCTAAATTATCTTCTGGGTTATTATAATGGTTTGCGATCACCCTAGTACTTAAACTGAGGAAAAATTTTATTGTAAATAAAAAGTCAAATAAAGGTTAGTTCTTGACCTTCAACTTTCTTTCGCCCGATGTTTATCTACATATGTATATGGATGTATAAGTGTTTATGCATTTGCAACACCAAACAAATTAAGGGCACGTAAAAACATTTTCTTTCTTTCATAAATATACATATGTATGTACGCTTGAATAGAGTATATGATTGTACATACTTAATATAAGTATGTATGTATGTTTATCTACATATGAACTCGCATGTGGACATACTCGTAAATTGTACATACATTAGTGCACACAAAGGAAAATCTCATAAAGCAGTCATTAGCACTGGTACCTTGTCTCGTTATCGTTTGTCAATGGATGTGCCCAGTCCATTTGAGGTATTATTTGCCACATAACTTCAAGTGAAAAGCCTATTATTGTCAATTCGGTGAAACTCAGGAACACGATCGTACAAAGGTAGATAAATAAATATGGATTCATGAGTGCACAAACTCCAATATAACGCTGAGATACAAGTGTACACACTTAACTAAAAATACTTAATCATAGGTAGAAGAATTAATTCCTATACCATTTTTCTTGTATGTAATGAGATTCGAAACTACTTATTGTGTGCACTTTTTGAGGTAGGGCTGATATGATTATTACCCATAGATACATTTGTACATACATACATTAATACTAACACATCTCAATAAATATATGCCAGACATACATACGTATTTCTGAATAAATTATGACAGGCTCGAACATTTCTACATACATACATTAATACTTACATATCTCAATAAATATATGCCAGACATACATACGTATTTCTGAATAAATTATGACAGGCTCAAACATTTTTTTTAGTGAATTATATGTAAATTTGTTTACCTTATGCTTAACTTTCACTAAATTATATTGGCACAACAAAGGGTTATGGAAGCTGTACTTTACTGTAAAAATGTTTCCCTAAAGTATAGATTTCTATAAAAAATATATGTATATGTATACCAAAAACTTTTTTTGTAGAGCCTTCTATTTCCGGACATTGTTCGAGAACAGTTTCTCACGAAAATCACTTTCTCACGAGATTCTCGTGTTTCGAAAACCTCGTTGTACTTCTCGATGCTCAATTTAGGGTCATGTGTTTAATTTAGGGCATTTAAACCATGAAATGTTCAATTTCTTTCTCACCGCAATACTCGTCTCTCTCTACATAAAATATAAACAATGTGAGTTCCTTGAGGTCTGTATTGTCCAACCCTTAAGAAGCCGCCTTGCAAATACCAGTTACTCTTCTGCAATCGACGTTACAAAAGTTAATGTTAGTACAAACGCAAATAACCTACATACACAGCATATAAAACTATATTCTATTTCAAGTTGTTGGTTGGAAATAAATTGGTAAATGCAACGGTAATGAGGTACACGGTAATGGTTCGGACAAAAATGTTTGCAACGGAAATGAGTGTCCTTAAACGTATGCACATTATAGCGGATCAATTTTTTTTTACTACGCATAGGATTCTTCGTGTAATTCTAAGCTAATTTTTTTCTTCGGGGATATGATCTGACAAAGTTTGGATTTTTCCGTGATTCTCACTAGTCATGTATTCAAATCGTTATATCTCGGGTTCTTCTCATCGTAGAGTCTTCACCTTAACGTCGTTTTAAAGCTAAAGGAACGGGCTTAACATTTCTATACATAAACATTTTTTTTTATCACGGGATGGTTTATTTTGTAAGAGTCAACAATTTTTTGTAATACACATACTCTGCCGAAACCCGCAATAAAATCTGCGTTTTGCTAACTTTATTCCTACAATTGCCACGCCCATTTCTAGGGCTTTATCGCCTTCAAGAAAAATCTTGCCGTACAAATATTATTTATGGAGGGTTATTCTATCGGAAGAAGAAGAAGAATTCATAAATAAGTTTTCGAAAGCAAATTACAAAAATTTTTTGACACAAAATAAACCATCCCGTCATAAAAAAAAAAAATATTTTAAAAATAGTTTTTTATAGGCAATTAAACAAGGATTACGATGGTGTCATTTTAAATCCCTAATTAACTGGTCTTCATTATGCAAATCAACTTCAAAAAATTCAACTATTAATAGCTAAGTAAGCATTAGGACAGTCATGACCATCTTATATATAGAAATGTTAAGCGTTATTTATCTTTAAAACGACGTTAAGATGATGCACCCGAGATATAACGATTTGAAGAAGTACATGATTAGTCAGAATCTCGAAAAATTCCAAATTTTTACAGATCATATCTCCGAAGAAAAAAATAAAAATTCCTCGAATACGTGTTAGCTTATTTCCAATGCGAATTTAAATAAAGTGGTGTTGTTTCATCAGCTGTAAGTAGCGTTTGATTTTCAAAATTTTTTATTCCGCTAGTGAGTGAGTGAAAACGTGAGAGCGTTTGTATTGTCTGTCAGCGTTTGTATTTGTTGGATCGATACCACCTTATATGTATTCGCCTTGCGTTCAGGTATGGAACGCATACAAAAAAAACTTAAGTGAATCGGAGATATGATATAATTTTTTTTTTTATGAAAACCGTCCGACTTAAAAAAGAATGGCTCCCTTTCTGTGCCCTCTACGCACATATACTAAGGAAGTTAAAGGTAATTATAAAGGGAGAGAGACTCACGACAACTAAAGTCACCACCTTGACTCACCACAACTGAACGCATCACAGACGTTTTCATCACACCTCAACTTACCTCACCCCAATTTGGGAACTATTTCTATATTTTTGTGATTTTCGGTATTCTCAGGACTAAATCAAGATTTTCAAGACTATTTCAGGATTCTTGAAACAAACCGAATTTTATCTACTCGGCACACATATTAAATATCGTTTTCCACTTTTCTGAAAACTGCCATTAGATTGTCAGCCGGGATTTTCCCTATTTAGAGTTTCAGTAATATGCTCAGTTAGACTTAGGACCAATTTCAGATGAACAATTTAGTGCCGATTGATAACACAGGCCTGCGAAAATTAAATTTTGTTTCTTTCTCCAATAATTACATACTATGTCTTTTTTTTGAACATCTAAGAGCCAGTTTTTCAACGCACGGCCGATCTGGCTGGTTTAAACTAAGATCAGCCAATCAAATGTAAGCCAGCTGTTCAATTTAAACTCAGTTTACTTAATCTAAGTTTAAACTGGCACTCAAACAATGGCCCTAAGTATGCTAAATTAAAATGCATCTTTGGTTTTTTTATAGCACGTCGAGATTTTTTATTGACGATTTTTAGCAATTTCACATCTCTCTCAATTTCGAATTATTGAAAAAACCTCGCATTGTCAATGTGTGACAGATAATAGCTGACTTAATTATTGTATGTGTTGATTCACAATCTCCACCATGCAGAATTTAGATTATACAAAAGTAGAGCCTTATTATTAAAAAAATGAATATATGTTCTTATCTATTTGTGATTGCAAACAAAGAAAAAATTGTAAATGTCATCGCGTCTTTGTAAATGTAAATGTATCTATGCTATGGAACTCTGCGGGTGGTATCGTAATCGGATTCGAGGGCGAGTGTCACCTCCCATCTCACTTTATTGTAAATGGGCCTTAATATTAATATCATGATTGACAGTTAATTCATTGTTTGATTTTTATATCAGTCCCTCGATATGTTATTTTCTAGAACTGACTTTTTCCGATAGGGAAGATCTTCTACATATCTACACTCTAAAAAGTACATGTAAAACTACTACTGAAAAGTGTTTATTTTTCAACCATAATCTGTTCAAGTATACTCACAAGATTTTCAAGATTTGATTTGGAACATGAGTTGTTTAAAATTTACACATAAATATACACATGAAATGTTTAAAATTACAAACATTTTGAAAGTAAAAATATATTTTTTACAAATAATAAATACTAAGTGCCAGGGGCGCACGTAGGAATATATTTTTGGGGGGAAAGGGTTTATACTTCTAAATATATATCATCAGCAAATACTGAAAATTCGCTCTTTAAAATACATTTATGAAAGTTTTATTTACAGTATGAAATAAATAAATAAACTTTTTATAGTATCATCAATTGCATTTTACATAAAATTTACAAAGAACTCAGACATTTTTAACCGGCTTCAAAAAAGGAGAGGTTATCAATTCTTCGGAGTATTTTTACTTCTTTTATTTATTCCACCGCATAAATTTGCACCGCGTGAACCGATTCCAATAATTATTTTTTTTTACCGGAAAGATGGTACCTTAAGGGTCGTCTCGTAATTTGGTTTAGATACGATCATTAAATCATAAAAAATTAACGGTTAAAGATGCACTCATTTTCAAAAGTAATACAAAATTTTACAAAAGAATTTGAATATAAATAAATTAAATAATTTCACGAAATTTTTACGCTTTTTTATTAATTTTCGTCGATTTCTGGTTTCTCATTTTTTAATAATTCGAATAATGAATATTTAACTGAACTTGAATTTTTATCATGTAGCTCATTTTGGTGGAACGAATTCGAAGTTAGCAAATTAAATCTTTGAATGCTTATTAAGTACATATCAGTGGTAAACTTTTTAGGCTGTAAAGTGTAAAAAGCAACAGTAAGTGAGTATGCATTGCATATTTTCAGGACA
The DNA here is from genome assembly GCF_013731165.1 of Rhagoletis pomonella. Lineage (NCBI taxonomy): Eukaryota > Metazoa > Arthropoda > Insecta > Diptera > Tephritidae > Rhagoletis > Rhagoletis pomonella. Next base: position 6,097 of record NW_023460640.1, on the reverse strand, counting down.
ATGTTTTCATTCCCAGTTAAACTTTAAAGAGCTCTCAAGAAAAAAAGAAAAATTCTTACAAAATGACGCACAAGAAATGGAAAAGAAAATTTTTTCTTTAAAAATTTCTTATATCATAATAAATTTAGTCCCAAAACACACCCGTTGTGTGCGCTACGTGACAAATTTGATATGTAAAAGTAAACAGACAGTGTTTAATTTTGCACACACTAGGAGAGGAAACTGGTTACCTCTCTTTATATGCGTAAATCTAAGCGAAAATTTTTTAGAGCAAATTTTAAACATTTTATGTGTAAACTGTGAAAATGTGAATAATAAATGTTTAACACTCAAAAAACAAATTTGAAATTTGTTCTACGCCACACATATGATAAGTAAAAGTAAGCAAGCAGTGTTAGATTTGCATTCATTAAGAAAGGAAACTGGTTACCTATCTTAATATGCGCAAATTTAAACAAAAATTCTTTAGAGTGTAGAAATAATCATGTTTATGTACATACATATACATATATGTGCATTGTACAAACCTACATACCACCAAGGAATTCCCCTTACTATCAATTAATCATACCATAGCAAAAACAAATTCTATTGTAAACAAAACTTATCAAGACAAGCTTTAAATAAAAAGGAATGCGACAGTTTTTACGTTCGAGAACATTCAAATACACACCATGTGTGTACATATATATGTGTAATAGGATGGTCTAAAAATGCATGTGAAAAAGTAAAATCGGAATTTTTATGCTCTCACCCCCAGGATTGTTGTATACCGAAAAAAAAATTACCTTATTTTTTTGAAATCTAGAGGTCGCTCAAAGCGCCCAAAGTTTTCATTGTATTTTATATGGGGAAAAAAACAACTTTTCGTAGAAATGGTATAGAATAGTTAAAAATCAATATTTTTCTACCAGAAAACTCTTTTTATCTGCAGGAGATTCCCAATAATAATACCCAATTTTTTATTCAACCATTTTTTCATCGTAACTATAACTTATAGGTCCGCCAAAAACCCCAAAAAAAATGCAATGGGTGACCAATAAAAAATTGGTAGTATTAAAAAATGGCTAAATAAGCAATTGGGAATTATTATAGAAAGTATCCTGAGTTTTCCGATCGAAAAATATTGATTTTCAAGAATTCTATACCATTTCTACAAAATTTTTATTTTTCCCATATAAAAATACGTGGAAAACTTTCAGCCCTTTGAGCGACCTCCAAATATTTTTTTATTTCAAAATAAAAAAATTAGGGGTATACTTTTTTCGATATAGAACAATCCTAGAGGGTGAGAGCATTACAATTCCGACTTTACTGTTTTTGGAACACCCTAACGCATAAGCAAAAAGCAAGAACAATAGGTGTTTCTTCAATTCTAAGAACATCTTTTTCACTGGTTAAATATATACATATGTATGTACGAGTACTAGGGATGGGTAAATTCGATATTCAAAGCTTCGAGATTCGACTTTTTATCGAATTTCAATTCCAAAATGGCGAATGTGTGTGGCACCACATTTGCTTTAGGGCTGAAAGTCAAAAAGTACAATAGGGGTATTCTCTGAGTCTTGCAAAGCCCTTGCACAGTGCACGGATTGCACGGTTTGCAATGCTGTCCCATACGAAACCCGGCTTTTACCGTGCAATCTGTGCACCATGCAAGGGCTTTGAAATGCATTTATTGATTTAAATAGGTACACCTACCAGTTAAACAAATAAACTTATAAACAAGAAATTTTTAAGCAAATTTTGGCGTCAGGTTATTGACATTCTGTTTGCATTACTGATGTCTCAAATTTAGGTGAAATTTTTGGCATAAGTCAAGAATGCCAGCCGTTTAGCTATGGACAAACCAGAAATGTGGCTTGATAGAACTATTCATGCCCTATTATTTCGTTCCTTTTTTACTTAAAGATCTCGCTTTAAAACGTAAAATCATACGTTGTCATTAAATGTACGACTTTTTTTTCGCTTTATCTTATTACATTAAAGGAACAATTCTTGTATATATATATATATATTAGACTGCATCACTCCCCACACCAAAAGAAATCGGTACGGTTTATCCATTGGAATTAAAAAATCTATTATATTTTAAGACGTCCACCAAAGTATTTCGGAAAAATATTAATATTTAAGCGAGCTGGACCGATTTGAAAATACCTCCAAAAATTAAGTTTTTTATGAATAAAAATAGTTTCTTAAAGACTTTTTTGAAAAAATCCCCTCACATGACAAAACGGTTTAAGTTTAAAAAATTACATACATAACAATATTAAAAAAAAATGTAAAAAAAAAAATTTGAAAGGAATCGTAACAAGCAATTTTTAGCAAAAAAAACGACTTAAAAAAAAAAATATATATATTTCATGATCCAATGATCGGATCTAAACCAGATTAGTATGGGACCACCTCTGAGACACTACCTTTCATGCAAAAAGAATTATCGAAATCGGTTGACGTGGTCCAAAGTTATGCCGTAACATACATAAAAAAAAAATTAAAAAAAAAAAATATTCCGACGAACTGATAACCTCCTCCTTTTTTGGAAGTCGTTTAATAACCGAGCTGTCAATGGGCAGTCATACAAGTTCCCACTTCTACTTGACCTTTGACGTACGCTAAAGAGAACATTGTCCTTTTAATAATATTTTTTTCTTGTTTTCTTATATACCTGCATTGGTTTCTTTTTTTATTATGATTTTTTTGGGGCCAATTTTAAGTACTAAATAAAATAAATATTATTAAAAATGACTAACATTTCCATTTTTTTATTTACCTAAATAACTTAATTTATTTTTTTCTTAAAAATACTTGACATCCGCATTCGCAACATCCCTAGTACATCCTTACGAGTATGCATGTAGGTATGAGTACATTTGCGTTTACATAAATGTAGACATGTAGATATTTTCTTTTATTACTTAACAAGAACAGCTAATTTATGTACAAATAACCGTTTGAGTCATACACGTCTTTCACAAATGAAGCAGTTAATAGATAGTTTTTTTAATTAAAAATTTAATGTTTCCACTTGCATTTCTATTGTTTCTTATCGCTTTTAAAGCACGTTCTTATAACGCCTCTTAGTAAATAAGTTAATTTTTTAGAAGAAAAAGAGGATGTAAAAATGCATTTTACATTAGACATCAACAAAAGTTAAATCATATGCTTGAATTCATGTATACATATATAATACATATTCCGTAAATAAGCTACAGAAATCTCTCCTCTACAATCAACTCCCCGCATCTAGATTCTTGAGGCACGAGCTAATAATTTTAATTTATGGCTTCAAAATGTCGGGAACGTCAATTTCTTCTTTTACATATCGTGATTTCAGGAACGTCGTTTACAATTCACTTACAGCAGCTGTAGAAGCGGCACATTGGAATCTGATTCGCAATTTGACATCCATTGATGTCCAAACCAGGTTTCTAGAGGACAATATTAGCTGGCTCGTTAATAATTTTGTACCAGTTAGACATGTAATAGCAAAACATAGTAATGGGCCAAGATTTCTCGCGGTGGGAGAGATGCAGGACTCCCGAAACACTTGGCCGTTTTAAAATACGGCTTTAAACATGTTTTTAAAATAAAAGTTTAGCTCTGTGATAAACTCAAAGCAAAATTGGGGTAGGAAAATCCAATGAAACTACACCTATACTTACCGATGCAAACGATTTAAATAGAAATTTTGCTGGAATGTCTGTTACCACAGCTAATATATGCGCGAGTATGTACCCTGCAAGACAGCTGAGCATCAAATAAGTGCTCATTTTATCATTATCACTAATTACAAAAGTGCTTATTAAAATACTCATTTTTGTTCAGGCGATGGGATAAAACTGAGCACTTTCCCCTTGTCGGTGTAATATTTTACCTCTTCTTACTAATTGAAAACTTGAATTAATGAAAAATATAGCTGCTCTGCTCTAGAAACTACCAAACTGCTTATTTTCGTTTTTATAAACACATCAGTGCTAATTAATAAAGTACTCATTGTTGTTATTAGCAAGTCCTCAGTGCTAATAAACAAACTACTCATTTTTGTCGTTATAAACTTCTCAGCACTAATAATCAAACTACTCATTTTGGTCGTTATAAATACCTCAGTACAGGAAAAAACAAATAAGTAGACAATCAAAATTTTTACTTTTAAAAATGAATTGGTTTATTTAAAAAACATTTATTAATACAAAACTCTTATGGAACTCGATGGTTCTGTGCAATAACGACACAATTCAAAATTCAAAAAATGAAACCCTTACTACTGTTAAGTGGCTCATATATCTAATCCATGTCGAATCCTTGTATAATATTTAGTACTTACTTTAGCAATCCTTACTGCTTACTTTAGTAATGGTTGGAAATGGATTAGACGAGGATTACAGACAAGAGCCACTTAACAGTAGTAACAGTTTTTATTTTTACAAGCTTTTATTTAACTTGGCGGAAATCGCGGAAATTTCCAATCGATTAGAAACTAACTTCCCGACAAGTTAGAGACTTGAAATTTTCTGCATAGTTCCAATCACGATGACAATGCAATTTCAAATATAAATGAATTCCTTATATGGTCCAGGGGTCTTGACTCAGAGGCGGTCAAAAAATAGTAAGATTTATGGCTAACAGAGCGTAATTTGCCAAAGAACGTAAAACCACTATAAAATTGTTAAAGCTGCCGGCGGTAGTGTAGCAAAGCTAGTTATGGCAAATTCTAGATATCAACATAGTCCAGATATGAACCTCGTGTAGGCATCATATCAAGCAGATACAATTAGAAGACTCCAGATGTCGCCCCGCCAGAAGAAGTTAAATATTGCGCCTAAATATATGTACCATTTACATACGCTACAGCGGAAGTGGACGACACGCCATTTCTTTAAATGAAATTAACTGCTGCTATATGTATGTATGTATATATCGCACACCGTCTTCAAAAGAGTCACAACTCAAAATTTGGCATTTTTTAGATTATGCGCTAAAAATGTACACAGAGCTTTTATTTACCTTTCAGCAAAAGCTGGAGCAAATTTTTTTTATAATTTGTCAAAAAACCCTAAGGTAAAGTCGCACTTGTCCATATGACTATCATGTGCTAAGAAATAGTTTTTCGCATTTTCTGACAAACTTATTATTTTGAGTTGTGACTCTTTTGAAGACGGTGTGCGATATGTATGTTTATACAAAACGTAAGCAAATAACATTTTGTTGCATAGTCTTCTGTTCTCTTTCATTGCAAGTTGAATTATTTTAATATCTATTGCAAAATTTTGTACATAAAATAAAATAACACTTTTTAATATACAACACTTTTATAAATAGACTAAAATTTAGGAAATAATACTTCTTCAAAAAAAAAAATAATGTAAGAAATTATTTTTTAAAAACAAGCTTTTATTTAACATGTACAATCAAAGGAATAAAATAAAATAGTGTAACAAAAGATTTTTTAGCATGAAAATTTTGTTAAAACTGCACTAAAATTAATAAAATAAAATAAGTTAAGGTCTCGTTAAAGTCATTAAAAGCCATTTAGTGAAAGGAGATGGAAGAAAATGCGCGAACAAAAAAATTGCCAAAAGTCAACGGTAAGTTCAAGGTACTTCAAACTTGCACTTTATTACACTAAAATTGAATGGGCTTTTGTAGCCCAAAAACTACAAAAGTGCAACTGCATTGCTTCCAACAGTTCTAGAAAATCAGATTAAAATTTTGATGAAAATTTGTTAAAATTCGTCGAATTTTTACAAATGTTCTACAAAGTTTGAAGTTTTGATTTACATGTTTATTTAACTTTTCATAAAAAAAAATAATAAAAAATTTTAAGCCCACGAATGTAGCCAAAACTTTCTAAAATGTATTTTCCCTATTTACATTCTCGCCACATTTATTGAGAGTATGTATTTTTTCGATAATTTTTCAAGTTATTTTCTCTTTCTTGTTTCAGACAAGGCGATTCACTCTCATGCGATTTTTTCAATCCGATGCTGGAAAGCGTTATAAGAGCTGCCAATCTGAATCGCAGCTGGCGTATGCAGATGATATTAACATCGTTGACCTGAAATCCAAGGATGTCAGCACAGCATTTTTT
>NW_023460639.1:0-34096 GCF_013731165.1 Rhagoletis pomonella | reverse complement strand
CTTCATCTTCATCTTCATCTTCATCTTCATCTTCATCTTCATCTTCAACTTCATCTTCATCGTCATCGTCATCTTCATCTTCATATTTATTCAAAACCATTTCTTTTGATACCCATATTGGGATACTTTATTTATTTTAATAAATAATTTGAATTTAATTTTAGTATAAATGGCAACTCTTTAAAAAACTAAAATCATATTACACATCTACAGGTCGAGCCCTTTTTTGACACCTCATCCTTTAAAATCAAACGGATGATACAGATTTTATGACTCGGTGTTAAATATTTAACGAAACCATCTCCGAACTCGTGTAAGAAGTTTCACTCCAAAAAAGATTGGGTTAGGTTGGGAAGGCATGTATGGAGAGTTCCATGCTTTCACTCGAAGACATACATAGTTGTCCTTTGTGAATGGCCTCTGTGAGTAAGTGCCTGCTGAAAGCACATCTCTCACTGTTGGGGAGCTCCAAAAATTCTACATAACTGCAATCACTCCCAGATGGTCAAAGAGGCATAACCCCAGGTTTTAAAATTGTCTCAGCTGTAATCCCGAATAGTGTCGCTACATTGTGTCTTCATAGTATCGCTGACAATAAGTGCACTAGATGCTTTAATTTTTCTAAAATACTATCTAAAGGATTGAAATACATAGCTCGTATATTTCCAGTTCTAACCACTAAAATAACGTAAACGACACCATCCGCGTATTCTAGTCTTTGACGAAGTATTATTTATATTTTGTATGCAGTTTGCTTATGCTTTGTGGAATGAAAGTGTTTATAGGAAATATCAAATAAACAGCGTTGCAATATATTCTTATATTTATTTATTTGTGAAATGTAAACGATATCTACAGCCTAAACTATTTTTTTTATGGAAATTGGTGCTTTATGAAAAAAATAGTTCCTTTAACATTTTCCGTTCGGTCTTATTTGATAAAAAAAACTGTATTTCTTTCTATTGTTCTTTCTACAAATCCCGAAAAATCCCGGGATTCAAATTTTTCGCATTCCGAAATAACGGGATTGCTGAAGTGCTTCGGGATTGAGTGCCCTAGTACCTATATACATACGTACAAATTACAGCCGAAACTTGTTAACAACTATTCGAATGTCATTTTATTTTATACTTCGAACTTTATCGTTGTAATTTTTTTCTGCAGTTTTGACACAGTTTAGTGTAAATAGAAAAACTAGCATCTTCGGACATTTTTGTTATGATTGTGTTACGTTTAATAGCAATAAGAAAATCCTACGAAGAGAATGATAATAAAAAAGCTAGAAGGGAAAAGTTAGCAGTAATAGAAGTTTAAGCGTGTATATGTACATATGTATTTATGTTTGCAGACTGTTAGATATTGAATTGACACATACACATAGTTACATCTATCTATATATGCCAAAAAAATTCGGGTTAGTTACACCATTTATAACTCAAGAACGGCTGGACCTATTTTTATGATCTTTGATTGTTTAAACTATTCAAAAACGGAGAAATTCACGAAAAAAAAATTATGAAGAATCTTCATTTTCTGTACTGAATTGAAAAATCAACATGGCGGAATGCTTGAATGTTGATACTGAATTTAAGAACGTGCTAAACAGTGGTTTAAGAATAAGACTTAGATTAAGATTAACCCTTTTAGGAGCACAAGCACATATTTAAAAGATCTCATGATTTGAATCCTAAATTGTGGTTCCAGGATTGAATAGTCAACAACCGAATATCAAACAAAAGAAAAGATTTTTTTTTGTAATAACTTTTTTTCAAAAACAAAACTTTTTTAAAGTACTGTAATTTGGTTTTAAATTTAGATTTAGACTATTTTCCAAAAACAATTCATTTTTGTTCATAATTTTTTTCATGTAAAAAAAAATGTTTAAAAAACATTTTTCACCTAAAATGCTACATCCTAGAATACGACATTTCGTTTTAAAAATTTTGCTGCTAATATTATTATTTTTTAATTCTTATTGCCAAAAATAATTTTGCCTGAAAGGATAATTTTAACCGCAAAACATTTTTCTCGGAAAAATTGTTAACTTGGTTAAACATATTTATTCCTAACAACAACTTTGTTCTACATTACATTTGTTTGTAAATATTTCATAAAAAGTTCAAAGAAAAAAATGTTAAATATTAAAAAAAATCTAATTTTGAAAAAAAAATCTCTTTCTAAAACTCCAAGATACAAATACTTAGCCAAATGTATATTAGACACATTTCAAAAACAGATAATATGTATATATAAAACTGCTAAAACGTAGACAGATTCTTTTTAAGTGGAGTAACATTTTGGAAAATATTTTTCTCATGATGCTGAAAGGGTTAATACAACGTGAAGGTAAAAGTGAATTTGCAGAGGAAGAATACTAGGACAAAGGCAAAATAAAAATGAGTTTCTGAGTGAAGAGCAGTCTCGCATAGTGTATGTGTTTATTTTCATCGAATTTCAAATCAACCTATACCGGTGAAAAAATAATAAAAATAAAAAAAATAAACTTTATCATGCATCTACAGGCCAGGGTCTATAAATTGACCTCTCATTTTTGAAATTCCATTTCAAAAGTATTCTCAAACTAAAATTTTCTTAAATCACTTTCGTCTGACATTGTGATACACAGGCATTTCAATAAACTGATGAACTAATTCCAATTTGATTGTTCGAACAAATGGCAACCCTCCTAAATAAAGGTCGGGAATAAATCTTTTATTAATTTAACCAACTTATTGAAAATTTTGAATGTAACTTTTTAAACACGTGGCAACCCTCTTCAAACATTCCAAATTCTCAAACTAATGATTTCTTAACTTTCTTTCGTTTGACTACGGCATTTTTAACATTTCATTTACTTTTTGAATTAGTTAATTGAGTTAGACCTTTCAAACAGGGGGCAGCCCTCTTCAAAAGTATTTTCAAGCTTAATTGTTGTTAACCCTCCTTCGCCGGACACTGCGATACATATTTTAATTAACTGATGAATTAAGTGGAATTTAAATTTTCAAACATGTGGCAACCCCGCTAAACTCAGTTGAGAAATAAAATTTTTTCAAACCTCCTTCGATTGATACCCATATTTTAATAATTCATTTAACTTGTAAACTAATTTGAATTTTACTTTTTAAACAGGAGGCAACCCTCTTTCAACAACTCAAACTTATTCGTAGCGTTCAAGCTAAAGATTTCTTAACACTGCAAGCCATATTTTGATACTTCGTATAACTTGTGTACGAGTAAACTAAATTCGACATTTTACACAGGTGGCAACGCTCTTCAAAATATTTTCAAAATTCTACTTTATGAGACCCCTTTAGTTTGGCACCCATATGGTGATACCTATTTCTCTTAACTAATATGATTTTTCAAACAGGTAGCAACTCTCTTATAGTTCAGCTAAGAAACAAAGCTTTTCAAAACCATTTCGACCGAAACCCAGCTTAGAATAATTGATTTATTTTTTTAAATAATTTGAATATAATTTTTAAAAGGTGGCTACTCTTTTCAAAAAAATAAAACCTTATTGCACATCTACGGTCCGAGGCTTTTAGTTTGACGCCTAATTTTGTAAAATCTAGCGGATTTGATGGCACTGATTATTAAATAATTTGAATTTTATTTTTCAACAGGTGGCGACTCTTATCGAAAATTTAAAACTAGTTTGCACATCTAAAGGCCAAGTGCTTTAATTTGACACCCCATTTTTGTAAATTGAACGAACGGTGTAGATCTTTATCTTGAACAAAAAATGCCTTCGCGTGTCATATATGTACATATATAGATATGATATTAGTAACATCAATTTCTCAATGGGTGGAGCAAGTCGTAATAATTCTACCCTAGCCAAAATTACTATTGTTTCCAATTTAGGATTAACAAACACAAACACATTTGAGTAGTCGATAAATTTCACATACTCATATTTTTTTTATTCCATCTCTGTTTAATGTATTCTTGCGTTTTTTTTGCACATTAATTTTTTTGTTGCGATTTTTCCAAACAACTGCGGTTAATATGCATGAAAATGTTAAGCCCACCACATCAAAATTAAGGATCGCGATTTGCGAACTGGAATTTCTGATTTGTCGGCATTCCAGGTGAACAACACATTTAAGAACACTTACACATTTATGTACATATGTATGTTTGTATGTGCATTAGACGCGGGCGTTGAGATTGTCTTCTTTTATAGCGGAAAAATTTCGCTGCTGTTGCTCATAGCCTGTGGCATTGGATGTTGACGCTCGTGTTGCCATGACTGAAGCGTAACAAACCAGAAGAAAAACAACCGGTGGTAACTAACCGTTCGTTCGAGTAGTAAACACCATCATTACCGCCACCCATAGGCCACCCAAGCAGGAAGCGTTGTACAAATGCTGGTGAGGCGTGGTATGACGATGATTTTCCACAGCTATACAGCTACTGATGGCATGACCGAGAACATGGATGGAGAGCACAATCGCTGCCGCTATTACCATGGCCATTGCCATTGCCATCGCAGCAGCAGCAGCAGCCAGGAGTAGGAGCAGGCGCAGCGCCAACTTTACAAAAGTATGTATGTATGTATGTAGGTAGGTAGGTTCGTTTGTACATATTTGGCTTGCCGCGCGCAACAAACTGTTGTTGATTTTCGGCTGGTTCATTGCTGTTAGCTTTTTACATAATAAAAGTTTATGAAGCAATAAGTACAATACTGAAGTGTTATTAGGCGCAACGAAGACAGCGCACACGCCAAGAAGAAAGCCAAGGTCCAGATACTTAAATGAAATGGCCAAACTCTAGCGAACATTGGACTGTTGCTTCTACTGTTACACAAAATTGTTGATGATGCTTGTATTATTGCTGTTCTGTACTTAACTAAGTATGTATGTATGTACATATGTACCAGGGATCTTGCGAATATTTGCATTCGTATTCGTTATGCGAATGATTCGCATCATTTTACACAATCGCATTCGCAATAATTGATATGAATTTTTTGTGAATGCGAATGTGTACATGAGCAGAGAGTCCATTCTAATATTATTGAAATTGCTCTAAGTCTGTCTAACCAGGGTGCGGACAATAACCGGCCTTTAGCTTCAGGCGCTAAACGGTTAAGTTGTATATCAGGCTACATTGATGGACCTTCAACAAGTCCTATAAGCAGGGAACGGATTTTATGGCAATTGCCTTTTTTTTCTGCTAAACAGATAGAGTATATTGGATTAAGAATGTCTACGATTTAGCTTTCCCTGATTCCATATATAAACATTTGATGTTGCCTTTTTTAAGATATTTGCCTTTTTTGCCTTTTCTACCTCTAATTGTAAGGGGCAAGGAAAACGCCCTTATTCCTGATAACACTGTACAACAAGCGAAAAATCCCCCGATCAACGGTTTCTAAAGCTTTTCGGTCTGATGAATCCGAATCTGAAGTCAGAATTTTCGGGTCACTCTAAAATTTCTGTAGAGCGCGTGGTTTGTCCAGAAACCGGCATTTGTAGAAAAAAAAATGTTTATTCTTTTAAAAATCATTGAACAAGTAGAACTGAAGGTTTTTGGGGTCAAGGAATCATAATATAATATTTATTTTTAGATTTCACCGCATACAAATATCGCTGTAGTGCGAAAAATTGGTGTTTTAGTGCATTTTCCATTCATTTTATTTTTGAAAACAAATTTTATTCAATATAAATTTATTTGAATGCAAAAAACTTATTTGGAACAATTTTTATTAAGTTGGTAAAAAAAAACCACAACAACCTACAATCAGCTGAGGTAGAAGTATTAGCTATTTTGTTGTACATCATTTCAAAATCGTCAGACTTTTTACCGAGACAAGGACTCGAACTCCCTCCCCCCTTGTCTGTCCGCGGCAGTTGTTAGGAGTTGCTCATCAACCAAATCGGCATTCTTGAATGTAAAAAATATGACATTCGAAACATCCCTAGTATGTACATACATACATATACTTTGTGGTGAATTCTGATATGCAGTAGATACTCATAACTATTTATGCTTGTATGCATTACATACTTAGGTATGTATGTTTATGTGTGAACCGTAGATTTTCACTAAGATTTTGATGGTTATTACGACGAGCTGTAACAATATGCCAATTATGCAATTGAAATTTATTACCGAGATAACATAATAAGCATACATATGTACCTACATACACTAGGCGACAAATGAAAGTTCTTGTCCTAATATGATATTAACAATTATTTTGATGAAAAATTATCAAAATATAGTTAATTCTTTAATATAAACCATATAAATAAAGCTTTGACCCTTTATATAAAGTTCACGAAAATTCTAAAAATTTTCATCGAAAATTTTGATGAAAATTTTTTGAATTGTTGTGAACTCTATATAAAGTGTGAAACTCTAATTTGTATGGTTTGTATTATGGAATGAACTATATTTTCATAAATAACACAGGTTTGCAAAAAAAAAAATCTACATATTGAACCAAGCCTCTGAATCACAATTTTATTCGACGGGCTGAATGCGAATCCTAGGTTTGTTAGCCTCCAGGCCTTTTGAAGGTCAAGTAGGGAAAAATTCATTGAATAAACCTGAAAATTCAATATAATTCTTCTGACCTTAAGATACCCTGGCATGACCTCTAGATGGCTTCGAAGAATCAAGGGATAGTGATTCGGATTCAGCGACAACAAAAACAAAAAACTTAGTTTTTATTCTATTGAATACACTTCTTTTTTCTATTTGACCTTCAAATGACCCCGAACCTGACGAGATGGATTTGCACTCAGCGAGGTTTAGTTTAATATGCAGAATTTTTTTTTGGTAAACCTGTGTAATTAATGCAAATTTTTTTTTTATGAAAATAGTTGTTAATATTATATTAGAAAAAGAACTTTCATTTGTCGCGTAGTGTATGTACATTTGTACATACGTATGTACAGTGCATAAGACCACAATATTGGTTCTATGAACTATCCATGCGGTGATGGTCGCAGCATCGAGCCAAATATAAAATAAAATAAATATTTTCGCCTTTAACTTCTGATTGGTTATTAGGTTATCTGGTCATAGCGTATTACTATTGTTGACAACTAAAAAATGTAACTATATAGCCTGATAACCAAAGCGTTGTAAATACCTACACTTTATGAATTCCGTATAAATTTAGATCTTAAGATCCTATTAGGTTATTTAACCCCTTGTTACCAAGGCCAAGGCACGCGATACCGCATTCAACTAAAGCGTAGTGATCCACCTGGACACGTTGGCATCCAACTCAGCTTCGTTCGTCGGATTAGGGTGGGTTTCTGTAGATCAGCTTGTATGTCCGTACCCGCATGGTTAACTCGATAAACTATAACAACTTTTAACTAACTCAGCTTTGTCAAACAAACTATTCTAACTCAAACGCGCCTATTTCTTTTGTGTTGTATATTAAGCTATGGAGGTGGTAAACAAGGAATGGGCGCGTCTGAGTTAGGGTAGTATATCTGACAAAGCTGTGATAGGATAGTTTGTCTGGCAGCGCTGAGTTACTACAAAGTTACGATAGTTCATCGAGTTAAGATAGTCTTCCGCACGGCTTTCAAGATAGGATAGATTGACGGCTATTGACTAGTCGAGATGAAGTAGCCCGGGGCCATCGATAGTAGTAGAGGAAATTCTCTCCACGCAGCACATTTTTTTACAATGGATTACAGATTCCTCGAGTTAAAGTTTTAAAAGACTACAAAAATATTAAGAAAGATGAAAAAAGCTGATGATGGATAGACTGCCTGTGGGGATACATTAGAAATGATGTACATATATCAAACCAAATATAATTTTTGTATAGAGAGAGGGAGATATTTTCATTAAATGTCGTGTATTTATAATAAAGTTAGTCAATTAAGATGTATTATGGAACGAATTTCCGTCATCCCTTGTCAAATTTGGTTTGGAGACAAACCGGATGGCACAACGCCGAAACCGGTTTGTCTCCAAACCAAATTTGACAAGGGATGACGGAAATTCGTTCCATAATACATCATACACCCACCCTGTCGGAAACAACAACAACCAAAAAGCAAAAATTAGTCAATTAACCATCTCTGATGATAGGAAAAAATTTGTTAAGTTTCTATTAAGTTTAACTGGTTAGTTTTTGAATAAAATATTAGAAGGAGGGTGTGAAGATATATGTATGTAACAACTCAATGTAAAATAATAAAAAATTACTAATATTAAAAGTTAATGGTAGGAGTTTAAAAGGTTTAAAATTTATTACAAAAAGTACTCGTGGCACTTAACTTGGATTAAATTTATGCACTTCAAGATTTCAATTAACTCTGTGTACGCGCGCTTCAATCCAGTGAAAACCAAAATTGCGAGGTATTAAAATATTTATCTGAAACCCAAAACATAAATACATACAAAGTAAGTACCACCTCATTTTCGTAAACATGCGGCAAATGCTCAAATAACCAAGATTACAAAGGAATTACTGCTACTGACCACACGCAAGAGTTTCCTACTTACATACATACATACATGCGAGTATTTACGTATGCTACTTATCTAGTGTGGAGCAAAACTAAGCGTCTAAGAAAGTACAAAGTCTATTTTCGCTTTGTAAATACAAGTATTTATGTAGTTTTATAAGTAGATATGTATGTGTACGTATGTGTATTATATTTAAATAGCTAAACACAAAGCGGTCAATGGCTGCTGGCTTAGAAATTCTCAAGCAGCTCGAAAACTGTGTAAACTTAAACGTTCGCAAAGGACTACTATCTAAATTTGAATTTCTTTACTAAATTACAAGAAGAAAGGAAACCAAGTGAGGATATCAAGTAGCGTTTAACGGCGCAGGACAAACAGTGAGAGGATATACATACATATGTGAATTGTATAGGGAAATGGGAAATGCATGTATGTACATAAATGCACACACAACTAACTTTGTCTTAGAGCAATGCAAGCAGATTATTAGGGTGTTCCACATTTTCAACTTGTCCCTATCAAAGGTCAATCACCGAACAGAGCAAGTAAGGAAAGCGCTGCCTTCGAAGGCTTGTTGTCGATTATATTTGTTGGTCTTAGAACCCATTGGAAGGTTAAAACTAAATTGCCAATATCTGCGTAAACTCCTGATTCTTTCATTAGAATCGGTGGCGGTTAAGTACCTCGAAGGTGTAAAACAAAATATAATATTTTCTTTTCTAAAGGCGGTTTTACCCGTGGTTTTGTCAAGATTGGGCCTAAAGCCCAATATTTTTGCATCACACGATTGGGCTACGAAGTTGCACCAAATTTTATGATTCACCCGGTAGATACCTCTGTTGCGATTGCTTCTAAGTCTAGGGTGAATTGTGGAAAATCTGTGTTTAATCCACAATTGCAAAATGGCTGAAAACTGGTACTAATTACATTATATCATGGATTTGTAATTTATTTTTTTTAGCGTGTTAGTGCTTTTGGCGCCATCATCTAAGCAAATTCTAGATGGCTTCGTCGAACTATCTGGCGTCTCTGATGAATTTTGTACTTTGAAAGATGCGCTAGTTATGTTCCTTTTCTTTTATACTTAATATTCGCAAAGCCGAAACATTAACACAGGAAGTACTTGACACTTCCGGCGCTATTTTCTGGCAAACAGTTGAGGCACGTTCTAAATATTATAGGCAAATTCTGTTCTTGCCGGATGCTTGCGTTGGAGCCAGCGCCTAGTCTATTACCTAAGATTTTACAGGCTTCACAGATACCTAGGATATCCGCTTGAAAAATGCTTGTATCCTTTCCCAAACGTGGGAAGAGAAAAAGGCCATGTTTCTCAAAGTCCAACACCACAGTCCACCTCCTAGATCGGTCGGTGGAGAGAGAAATAGCCTCTTCATCGGTACTCGGTCTCTTCTCCTCGGACAGGAATTGCACTTTAAGCCTTCCTTCACTATTGCTTAGTGTTTAGTCCCCCCACAGCACTCTGAGTCTGAAATCGAATTTCATAACCACTTCTATTAAGTCGACAGTGATCAGTTTGAAGATAGCATTTAGCGCTTCAGTCGGGCAGGATTTTAGTGCACATGTTTGGGCCTAGTTTGGTGGCTAGGGCGCCTTACGTAGGAAATTCGGTTGTAGTCGTCTCAGCTGCGAATCCAGAACGTTCGTCGCCATTCAATAAATTTTTTGATATGCAAATTTCACATAAATAAGAACATCCTTAATGTTAGAGTTGTGTGTAAACTTCTTTTTAGGAATATGCTAGTTTGCAAGGCAAAGAAACAAAAGCACGCGCCTGCTATGCATAGTCAAAATTGAGCTAACGGAAAACGGAAAGATAAAAGACAATCTATTGAAGAGCCACAAAGAGCATTTCTTGGAGTTTGAAGATGCGGCAATGTCAGCAAGGCATGAAAGTGGCAACAAAAAGGCAATTCAAGCGGCAAATAAGCGAGCGCAAGTTATAGAGAAAGCTTCTGTGTGTAGACATAGGGGTATATATGTACATATATGTCTAAACTTGCGTGTAGTGTACTTTATCCACAGAAAATCATGCCTAAGGCTAGTACAGTTCTAGATCAGGAAGTTATATTCAGTTAGATGATCTACTTAGAAATAGGGCAAATTAAATTGTCTGAAAATGCGTTGAGAATCGCATTTCCGAAGATATCACACCACCTTAGTTTAGGCTAGGTTGAAGTGGCTGGCAGGCTTTGAGGACATCACACCACCTTAGTCCAGCGAGAACTAGTAATTATCCCCATGATCAGTCGTATGTTTAAAGCAGGGCAGGAAGATTTTAGCGTCTTCTGACGGCGATGTTGCTTTTGTGGCGCCTTCGTTGCGAACGACGTTGGTGAAACTTACCACACAGCGGACGCCAGTATGCACATTTTGCATGAATGAGTTGAGGGTATGGTCAAATTTCGCAGAGGTGACGTGAATTGGCCACCAAGATCGTGCGATTTGACCTCGCTAGATTTTTTCCTTGTGGTGTATTGTGGGATGCCCTTAAAGCAATAGTGGGCATCAGCTTGCCCGCGGGCAAAGCTCTTTCAAGTTTTCTATTCTAAATGTGTACCACCGCCTTAAAGCCAACAAAACCCCGGGCTATCGAATATGTGCGACAGAGGGATTGAAAACTGGACCACACAGGTCCGTGCAACGACAAGAAGCCGGGGCAGACATTTAAACGATGTTATATTATATGGCTTTCATGGGCCTTTCAAATAAAAACACATTTTCATTGTTACCTAACACACAGCTGGTTTTATTCCTTTTCAACATCTACCCGACCTAATTGGACCCCTTTTATATGGAAAACCCTTTATATCACGAATTACACAAATCCAAGCCTCAAATGGGCTTGATTCATAGCTGTAAGCACGGAACAATCGGAGGAGGCTTTTACTCTGAGCGCGTTCATATAAAAAAAGCGAGGATAAAGCTTTGTCTGTACGTAGTCATTTAAAAGGGAAAGCTTATCGTGGCAGGTACATATACTTTGGTCGTGACTGATATAAGATCTACTTTGGTTTTGACTACTTTAAGCACGGACTCTTAGTTTTGGCTACACTGCATTAGTTTAGAAAAGCGATGAGCAGAGAGAGCTTTTACTCTGCACGCGCCCATACAAAATATATATTAAGCTTAAAAGAGCTTTGCCCGCGGGCAAGACAGTGCCCATCAGTGGTTTAGAAGCAGTGATGCTCAAACAGCGTCTGCGGGAAGAACTCTTTAAAGCTCTTACACCGATTTATGTCGATGCGCACAGAGTAAAAGCTCTATCTGAGCATCATTGTTTTAGAACGGTGGTGGCCACTGCCCTGCCCGAGGGCAAAGCTCTTTTAAGCTTTCTTTACATTTTGTACAGGCGCGTGCTGAGTAAAAGATTTCCCTGCCTATCGCTAGTTTAGAGCAGTGATGCTCAGAGAGAGCTCTCACTCTATGTGAGCCCATATAAAATTTACAGAGAGCTTTAAAGAGGTCCGCCCGCGGGCCCTGTTTTGGGCATCAATGGTTTAGAGCGGTTATGGGCGCTGCCTTGCCCGCGGGCAAAGCTCTTTTGAGCTTTTTATACATTTTGTATAGGCGCGTTCTGAGTAAAAGCTCTCTCTGCCCATCGCTGGTTTAGAGACACTTTGTAAAGTTTTTTTTTGATATTATATCACTCATGTTCAAATTTTATTCCGCGACAGAAGCTTTTGAAAGCATTGTATGGATTTGAAATGCATGCGCTGAGAGTAAAAGTTCCTTCCGTTCGTCGCTGTTTTATAGACACTCCCGGAAAAAAACATTCTCCGGTAGTTTAAACCAATGACAACTAGAGAGAGCTTTTACTCTTTACACACCCAGATATTATCTATATACAGCTTCTTCTGATCCATTTATTTTAGTCCTGACTGCTTTCCACAAGTGGATCAGACCGAGCTTTCATTCTATGGGCACCTATATAACTACATATATAAAAAGAAATCTACAGCGTGAGTCCATTTCTTATTAAAGAGCTTTCCACTTTTCTTGCCATGAAAAGTACAACGCATTTTACCAACGGTTGGCATTCTTGCAGTTTCCCCTTTATCCTTTCGCTTGGCTTGTGAAATATTGGATTGAAAAATGTGAAAGGCGTGTACGCTTCCATACATAGCACATATGTAAGTACACATACATATGTATATACGGGCATTCAGCATGCAAATGGCACATAAAAATAAAATAAAAATCACTTCAAAGCGAATACGAGCATCGCCTTGAGGGCAATGAAATTACATTTATACACACGTAGGCATCGCATAGAGAGTAATAAAGCATGTGGAATGTCCTTTAACTCCTCTGTAGAAGCAAAAGCAAAACGTAACGGAAGCAAAATATGCTGGTAGATATACTCGTACATAGGAACGCGAGCTTCCTGCTTTTTCACTTATTTTTAATATATATATATATATTTTTTTTTTTCGATTTTTCTTCTCTTACTGAAAGTCAAGGATATGCAAGGGGCAGCTGAATACTTACAATAGCTGAACTGCGATATCTCACATCTGTTATCTATGGCTTTCATCACAGGCACGGTTTAGACGACATTGCCCTTAGCGCTAAGGACTTATCATTCGTTTATTCGTACATACATCCTTTAGGTTGCTAGTTAGTAGTACGTGCTCCATTGTCATCGATTGTATGAATTTGTCTAGAGTGGTATGGAAGTATGGATGCAGGCGTATTGCTGTGGGTTTTATAAGAAGTTCACATTTCGCTTATTGGCGGGAAATTTAAAGACGATTGAGTACGATTTTTTAATGTTTCCACCTTTTCTGTTAGCTGAAAGATAACCTTCTCGATTTATAGTCACTAAGCTAGTAAAAAAATACTCTCTACCACTCATGCACACCCGATCTCATAGTAAATATTTCAGATTTTAATATTGCATATTTTTAGACATAGCTGGATATTCCTTTAGATATTTGCGGATAGTTTGAAGAAGTAATTTCTAGAATCTCACTGGAAATAATATGTATCACATATAGACAACTTTGTAGCAAATACCCCATTAAGTGTTGGGGGAATACGAAGATCATATTGGGATCATATAGTAAATAATTGTATCTAAGACCAGCTGGCTCGAAGATTTTTATTTTTTGCTTAAGTACATTTTGCGTTATTCTCTATCTAACTCTGCTGACATTCATTTGTGGAAATGCGTACTTGTACATCTATGTACGTACATATGTATGTCCATTAGGGTGTCCCAGGTAGTTCGATACCTGGGTTGCGTGACTTAAAATCCTTTTTTAAGTCGGTTTTTTATTAAGAAATCTATTTAATTTGTGATTTGATTCATCGACCATTTAAAAAAATAAATTTTATTGGCGATTTGACCATTTAACCAAATAAGAAATACGATTTACTTTTTAATTTGATTCGTTGGCCAAATAAAAAAATTAAATTTGATTTGTCGGACAAAAAAAAATTATTTGTGATTTGATTCATCGACCACATAAAAAATAAATTCTATTGGTGTTTTGTTTTGCATTGGAAAAAACTCGAAAATTTTACTTGAAATATTTCTTATTATGTACTTGAATGTTAAAAAGCATATTTTCTAAAAATTTTTTAACGATTAAATCCGGAAAAAATACTTTTTGAACATAAAAAATGCCCACGCACAAATATTGCCTCAGATAAAATTTATATCAGGCAATAAAAATGTCAGTTGGTAGACAATAATTTTAGCCTGTGGAGACGCGAAGTGACATAAAAAGTATTTTTTTCTATTGGCAAATCACGATTCAAATTGATTTACTTGACAAAACAAATCACAAATAAATTTAAATTTAATTTGGTCAATTAATCAATTCACAAGTTCTTTTTATTAATGATTTTATTCCACTGTGCTACTATTTTATCGCAATTCAAAAAAGCCCACACTTTGCTAACATTTTCTGAAAGTATGAAAGTATACATATCCAATAATAAAATGTTCGATGGATTTGCAAAAGTTTGCTCAAATTTTCATTTTATAGCCTACTAAATTTTTCATGTTTCGGCCTAAGTAGTTTTCAAAAACGGGGGAAAAATGGTTAAAACAATTGTCTGAGCGAAGTTAAAGATTAAAATTTTATAAGAAATATTTTGTTATTTTAACCCATTAACTCCCGCCTGAAAGGGCCGTTTTGGCCCTAATTTCACACCACTTTTACCAACTCTGGCCCGTGGATGACGTTAACAGGTTACCCAGAAATTCTCAACATACGTACATACTACATACATATGTCCGGCTTGTGAAGGCATGCCACACGACACCAATAACCTCCTCTCTTGCATCAATTAAACCCACTCGGCTAACCGACTTATCCTTTTGGTCCGATCTCGTTAAACCTTACGTTTCCTGGGCCTACCGTTAGTTGAACTTGACGACAGCGGTTGATAGACTAGCCGATTTAGGCAGTGCTTAGTAGTGCCGCTACAACAAGAACGGCAAACGACCAGTCGTCACAGACGATAGTAAAAAGGTGAACACATAAGGCGATTCTACAGGAAATTTTAGAGGCGATTAAAAGTTGGCTGCCCCCCCAACTTCATTGGAAGCGATCAGTTGAAAGGCTATTCACACCAGGCGATTGTTGCTTCCAACTAAAAGTTGCCTGTAAAATCGCCTCATGTAAACACCATTTAATGGAGAAAGCAGCGTCCACAAACCCCAATAGGAGTGAAACAAGCCGCATTCGAATAGTTACAATTGAGCTAGAGCTAGTTTCCTGTCACGCTGTGTGCATTTTGTTGATACGCGGTTTTGTACTTTAAACGAAGATGTATTTTATTTAGGTCAAAGGAAAGCATTTAGAGTGTATACGTATCGAGTTTCTCCGAAAACAATGCAATCATTATGTTCTGCGACACCCTAATGTCCTTATTTAACTAAGTAAAAATGTATTTAAGTATGTAGGATAGAATGCAAACAGGTTAGTTCATAAAGTACATATGTGCAATATTTCAATTGCGTACTTGCTATGGCTCTTGTGTTGAAATAAAAAGCCCTTTGGGGACAATGTAATAATTCAAGCACTTGCGTGCCTATGAGTAAACATTTGAATCCACATACATACATAAGCGTTTATGTGGGCATACTAGATATCTGTGTGTTGCTAAAACCTGTAAGAAATTGTGCGGTAGTGAACAAAATTTCTGCCTCTAAATTTGACTACAGTTTATCTGGTTTAAAAAGGACTAATTAAGTCATACATTTCTGGTAGTCTGAGTTCAAAAACCAGGTTTATTGGAGCACAGCTGTATCGTCTGCGTCATCTGTCATCGCTAAGGCACAAAGGCCCGCAAATCTGCCTCAGAACATTTCTCTCGAATACTCTAACAGTCGCGCTGATTTTGCACGGGCATGTTGAGCGACTTATTTGTAGAGTGTGGTGAGGTCCCGTCCAGGTTACAGCCGCTTTTTAGGTAACTGCAAGGTTGCTGAATTGCTAGGCAGATCTGTTTGAGTTCTTGTGGCATATTCCTGTGGCATATTCCTGGGCAGCCAATCTTTTCGTTGGCTTAGCGAAAGCTGGATAGCTAAAGGAGCTTCTTAAGCTTCTCATGTGCCAGCTCTCTTGATGTTACCCCTCATCTACCACCCAAAATTTGCCAAGCCTAAGGCACCTAAGTGCATAGACTCCGGGGAGCCACTTTACCCATCTCTGATTTAAACGAAACGAGAGCCTCGGCTATTTTTTTTGGGAAAGTTTTAATGGAAATTTCGTGCTTGGCATTTTCTGAGAACTAGTCTTCTAGTATTTAGATTTTTTCTTCTGTGTAATAAATATGAATAACAACAATCATTTTCGGCATTTAAATTATGTCTCAGGCGCTTTAATGGATACATAAATCCTTACATGCCTACAACAGCATTTTTTCCCCATAAAATGTATTCAAAGTAGAAATTTCGAAACATTTTACGGTATTTAATTTTAAAATTTTTTTACGCAATGTGCATACATTAGCCTCCAGATAAATTTCCCTTAAATTAAGCCCACTACGCATGATATATGTATGTAGGTATGTTTGGAAGTAGGAGTAAATGCGGAAAATGTAAAACGCAATGTGCATTAGACTGGTTCGCAAAAAATACCTCTTTTGTTTTAATCCGATTTTAAAATGCCAGATAAGGTAGTTTTGTTATTACATACTGAACACCAATTTACTTACCATAAAATTTAAAATATTGGAAATTTATGAATTTTTCCACTATTCTGATTTTTATTTACATTCTCAATGACGTATGTATCACACCTCAAATTCGGGCCATAAATAAAAATAATTATGAAGCAAACTTGATTCTGTCTATTTTTAGAAAGTGTTGGTACTGTGTGTATGAATTCCAAAAATCCATAGATAGCCTTTTCAAAGCGTAGTTTGTACAAAGGTCATTTATATCCTGTTTGAGATACTCGTCTGATTTAGTACAATGTCTGTTAAAATTTATCAAAGAAATAATGATCAATCATTGTGTTGACTAGGATCCATTCAAAGGCAAAATGAAAAACAAAATAATTGTCGTTTGCTCTCATTTATCGGCAAGCAGGAGAACTAAGGGTTTTCGTGGGATTGAGGCCTTTTGAGGTTTGAAATATGACTTGATTCAAAGTTTTGTTAAACTACCAGAGGAAGTGTTGCCATAACTTATTCTAAATTCGTCGGCTGACGTAAGATTCTGGCGATAAAGCTAACACTGACGATAACTCTGAAGCTGGCACCGACACTTGAACGAAAGACCTTAGACAAGTTTATATTCACACTAATTGGCAATTGGTCCTTTTAAAAGAACAAAAACTAAAAATTAAACAAAAAAGAAAGTCTTTCAATAAAAAAAATATATAAAATAAGTTTACATGCTATTAAAAAATGTTTTTTTTTTTTTGTTAACAATAACACCTAAGAATTAAAAGAAGATGAATTTAAAAAAGAAAAATAATAACAATTAAATTAAATTAGGTTCCTAAAAACTAAACTAATTTAAAAAAATATAGCTTTCTTCTTAAAATAATATAATCTTAAAATTAAAATAAAATTCAATAAAAAAAATTAAAACTAAATAAGCTAAGAAAATCTAAATGTGCTTAAAAAATATTTTATATTTATATTTTTTTTAAACATTAAAACTTAAAACTTAAAAGAAAATTAAATAAAAAAAGAATGAAAAAATCAGTTCTTAAAAATAAATGAAGTTAAAAAAATAAATTTGTTTCAAAACAATAACATCTAAAAAAAACACAATTTTTTAAAAACTAAATGAACTTCAAAGATAATATTTTAATTTTAAAAACAATAAAAGCGAAAACTTAAATTTAAAAAATAAAATAAAATAATGTTCATAAAATTTAATGAAATTGATATATATGTATTGTCATAGGTATTTTATTCTTTTTAAAACAACAAAACCTAAAAATTTAAACAAAGTCAAATTACAAAAAAAAATACGATTTGCGTGGTACCTTCACACTTTTAACGTACTTTTTTATTGTTTGAAAAATATTAAAATAATATTTAAAACGTAAGAGATTAATTTGGTTCACCGATCTACCACACTGTGCGACGCCAAAATGCTCCCGAAGGAAACTTTTACACTAAGGGGGGGTATGGTTACCGACCCGGTCTAATGTACATACATACATACGTTTGTAGATATGTACATTTGTGTGTATGTATTTAATGAATAATTTCGCATGTGCTTACATTTGCCCTCAAGATACGCTCTAAAACTGTCAACAACATTTCACTGAAAATTAATTACAAATTTAAATTATTGAGATTAAATTTGAAAAGAATAAATGAAAATTAAAGTGTATGAATATGTTTTGTACATCTAATATAATAAAAATTGCCTGCGGAGGACAACAGTTTTCCAAATGTAGATATTGCTCGAACCTGGGATCGAACCCTAGACCTACGGTTTCGTAGTACGCACCTCCAACCACTCAGCCAAGGGCTTTAAGGTTTCTTTCATTATAAACAAAAGAAATTTTTAAGTTTTAATATCCTTACAGATTTTAAACCTTAAATTCCACTAAAAGTTCAAATTTTCGTTTTTGCTGAAGAAAAGTTACGGCATTCCAAATGAATAAAAGCACTCCCTTTGTAGCAGCGTAATAAAATACGGTAATTATAATTAGATTCGCATCTCACAACAATTATTTATTTTACTGCAAAGTCATTTAGGTGCTCATTTTACAAACAAAATAATTCTGTTGAATGGGAAATTATCGTTTTGGCATTTTTAGGCGTTGGTGTAGGTGATAATACGATTTTTTTTAGGGCTGCTTATTTATGTTTTGCGCGAATTAATTGCGTCCAATTCTAAAGGTTATTATTAGTATAATAGCCACATTTATAAATACTAAATTTGAGCGGGATTAGCGCTTATTTAGTAGGGGATCCTACAAATCATAAATAATTTACTGCTTAGTGCTTAATAGCAAGGGTCTTTTCCGAAGGTGAGAAGTTGGGAGGGTGTGTATGCCACCGCGCCTACTAAGACAGCGAATTTTGCGTGCTTCAACAAAAAGTTTTTGGTAGCTACAGTGACAATGGCGTAGCCAGGTAGGGGCTGGGTCCAAGTTGTTTCTGTGTGGGTGATAGTAGCCAACAGCAGCGATATGAAGAGATAGGGAGATCGATTCCCACTGCTCATGAATATCCACTGGATGAGAAATATCCTGTTTAAGCAGGATTAAAAGTTGATTGCGAAAGTTCTCAGATGTCGTTTGTGACTGTAGCTTTTCGACATCGTAATTTTGTAGCGCCTATGACAATTTTATAAATTTGGTTTTTCATCTTTGATCAGGGGACACCTAAATGGTTTCACGGATGTTTCCATGCTGAGTTATGCTACGAAGTCGATGAGGGTGTGTGCGCTTTCATGCGGATTATGGCAATTCGTTCACTAATGTGGGCCGAACTACAAATCCCACAACAAATTAGTGCGCCATCACATGGCAGCTATAATACATATTACACGCTGCAAAGTTACCGCAATCATGCCCCGACCATCGCATTTATTGTACTATGGTTATGTTAGCCTGGCAATTCTCTAAGCAAACCATCAGTTGGATAGAGGCACCTTTCCTATATGGGATCCGGACATTACCAGCGCATATCCGTAAATCGTAGTTC
This sequence comes from Rhagoletis pomonella, assembly GCF_013731165.1. Taxonomy (NCBI): domain Eukaryota; kingdom Metazoa; phylum Arthropoda; class Insecta; order Diptera; family Tephritidae; genus Rhagoletis; species Rhagoletis pomonella. The sequence goes on along the minus strand of NW_023460639.1, from coordinate 14,485 downwards.
TGGTTTCGTATGGTGGGTCGTCAGATAGGTTAAGTTAAGCTGATAGGCTACAAATCGACCTCGCATAGACCAAATAGGTCCACAGTTTTACTCGAAATATTTTCGATCGTTGAACATGTTCTCAATTCATTTTAGCAATTTTCTTAGTCCCTTTTCCTATGACGCTTCCAGAGCCATACTCATCAGTTAATTCTTATAATCCGCCGATCTCTTTAACCATCTCTTTTAAGGATCGGCGATAGTTCAAGATTATGTTTGAGCTAATCGTGATGGCGCTCACAGCTCTACATACATATGTACGTAGTTGCGTCCTGGCTGTCACTGCAATTGAAAACCTCTTGAACAATTGTATAGGTCCCGAATTTATTTATAGCCACCGTTAAAGGTGGAACCTCAATCGGGAAGACACTACAGTAGTCCGGTAATCGAAATGTGCAGCTCATTTTGGGATTCCGGGGGAACACCGCGACGTAACTTTCCCATTTAGATTCGAGACATCTGTGGAAATTTCAATATGTACACCAGACGAAGTGCAGCTGCTTTAACCGATTTCTCTTTGCATTTCCCCCAGTCTGTGCTTGGGAGCGGATGAGAGTCAAATTTATTCAGAATACAATAGTTCACCAGAGCTCATGGTTCGCGCTGAAATGTATCTTTTAAACGAAGAGCCCAAAAGGTGCCACTTATTGAAAAATGTTTCAAACGCCATTTGGCCATTTTGGCGTTGCTGATATAGATCAACTAAGTCGTTGTACTTCACTAAGTACTTAATCTGAAACTGCCTTATATAAGACATTTAATTGCATTTCAAGCTAAACTTGCAGCAATGAAAGAGGCAGACCAGTGGCTGATCAATTCAGAACTGGTTTTGCAGGCAAAAGTTATATTTTTGGATAATGAAGCCGCCATTCGATTTACAAAAAGCTCTGCAACGTCTCCAAAAACCTCAAACTCTGGGTTAAGACATATTTTCTTGAATTGGAAAACAAAAGATGAGCTGCAATAGGGGCCATTATGGGAACGCACGCCAGTAGAATGGGCTTTCATAGTTGTCGTGACGAATAGAAGTCGAAATCATCGAACACTTCATTTGGCAATGGCCGGGTTTGACACTGCTAGGCGGTGGGGGTATCTCTATCAGCACCTTTTTCAATTGTCTATCCGACATAATCTGCGCCTAGACTACCTTCATACGCCATGAAGTAAATACTGCCCTTGAAGTCGCACAGTGTGTTACCCCGTCAAATATAGTTCATTTAGTCATAATCAGTGTTCGGACCTTGCTTCGATCGGAGTTAATTTACTCTGGTTTTTAAAAAAATTTTAAATCTACGTTTTTTCACTCACGGCCTTGTCATATAAGGGCCGTTTTTGTTGTAAACCTAAAATTTTCAGTAAAACATTTTTTTTAGAAAAGTGTATATATTCGGCGGAGTATGGTACTGCTATAAAAAGTTTTCTGAAGTGAAGCCTATAAAAAAGAAGTGTAGAAAAAGACTTAAGGTAGGAAAGATCCAAGTGCTCGCAGGACATATTTTACTACTGTCATATTGGTTTGGGTTTTGCTTTTGCATCGAAACTATTTTAGTGATTTCCTATTTCATACAAATCTCTTAAGGTTTCAATTTCAAGAGTGGATTCTTTACACTTTTCTCAGTTAAAGGAACCCCTAAAAAATTTTTCTATGTAAAGCAAAAATAAAAAAATACAAATCTACTGCAGAAATTTTGTTTTTACTCCGATTTTGCGAGTGGATGTAATGTTTCAATGGTCCGAACACTCGTTTTGATATTTGGATGTTCCCTCCATGTAGAAGGCGACCAATCACTACCGCTTTCTTACTATTTTTCAGAAGCTTTTAAGAAAAAGAAGATCTGATAAATCCAATTACCCGTTTAATTTTGCTTGTACAAGCTTAATTCCCGATTTGCTCAAACTTTACTAAATAGAAGCAGGGTTTCGAATTTGCTATTCGATTTTACGGCTTCAATTTAATTCAATAAAAATACTATGCATTCTGCATTCTCATAACGAAGCTTTTAATAAACTTTCATTTGCCAAAAATTCATACATTCATGCGCCTCCCCCCGTGCATTAAGTAATTGGCGTCATAGGAGCTACGTACAACTATGAAAACCCAGCTTTGGAAGCCATAAAATTCATATGTAATTGGCATAACTAAAGCAGAGTATTTATTTTGTTTTCAAAAAATAAATAAAAGCAATTCGAGTGCACAAAATGAAGAGGAAATCTGAGAAGTTTTGCATTTAACCCACGCCAGTTGTTGGCCATTTTCTTGCCCTTAATAAATATTCGTACATGGAATGTATGTAACAACAAAAGCACGCAACAAAGGTATGCGGACGGATAGTGCAAATATTTATGAATGAAAGATGCTCTAGGGACTAGTGTAGAGTGCGAGAAACAGACAGACAGACAGACATTCCAAGAGCTGCACGTGTAAACTTAATCCGAATAAAGCGAAAAGTTGCCAGGGTACACTTGGATCTCTGGATCTGCCACTCAACACAGCTGCGCTGTGGCAACTCAACCAAGTGAAGATGAATGAATATTTGCACATTGTATGTACGAGTAGGTACATATATATCTATGTTTAAAAATACATTTGCCAGACTTCTGCTACAGCTTTTGTTACTAGCCTGAATTGTATAGCATTTTACATAGTAGCAGGTAGTGGTCCGCCAAATAATCCCTGTGGTCCTTAACTACAAGTACTATAAAAATGTGGAGTACAACTAAAAAGTTACCAACTACTGCGAATGCAAAAAAATATATGAGTTGATGGTTGGGTGCTGACGGTACGTAGCATCTGAAGCGCATCAAATTAGGAGCTTGCCATGATGCTCTGTAGTGAAAATGTTCAGCAAGTCCAAGGAAGCGGAAGTGGCAATGACTGCTGCGTAAATCCTACAGATTTTTATTGTTTGTCCTCTGTTCACAATATTGCAATGTACAATATGAATATATGGATGTACTTTTGCATATACTAGCTAGAACAAACATTGCGACATTAGGGTGTGCTGACATTGAAACAGGGCTTCGGAGCGGAGCGGAGCAAGGAGCAAAGGATTTTAGCTGGAGCGGAGCGGGACCAGAGCTAAATTCCATTCCATTGTGACTTAAGAACATTTTACTCCAGAATGTGACCAATTGTGAATTTTGACTATGTCGTCGGAACTTATACAACAGCGAAATATATTTTTTTTAGCAAAGAACGATAACTAATATATAAAATTGCTTTAATAAAATTACCAAACGATTTGTTAGTTTTATGTAACTATCATTTGGTTGAATGTGACTAGTGGGACACTGCAAAGAATTCTATTTTACCCTTGTGCACTCAAAGATGAATTCTAGCCAAAACACTTAATTTTCACGATCGATGTATTTGTGTTGTAAAATATAAATTATGCACTTTCGTTTTCAATAAAAATGAGGTTTATTTAATCTACATAGAAATATTAAAAAATATTTAGAGTTGTGACTGGTGGGACATCTCCTTGTGACAGCTGTAAGATAATTAGGCATGAAATAAATGTTTCCATAGACAAAAATTACAACTTTATTTTTATTTTTATTTTTATTTTTTTTTATATTTTCCCACACGTTAGTGAAATGTAGTCATTTAAAAGAGGTTACTTCTGAAATAGAGATGATTGGGGCATATTTAAATTTATGTTGTTTTTCTCTTTTCGATGGAATGACCCTTAATCATTCTGTTCAATGCATAATTCAATCAAAAAGAAAATTTTCAAAAAAAAAATTGCGTATGTTGTTCTGGCGATTAGGGGCCGATATGTAAGTAAATACATTTACAAGCTCTTTACATTGATTCAAAAACTGGGATGCGTTCAAGCATTTTTAAAAACCACATAAACTCAGATAAACTATACAAAAAATCTCAAAAAGCCATATTTAGTATAAAAAAAATCCATTGAGGCAATATTAATAGAAAAATACCCACAAATAATAATAACTAACTTTCAAAAAGCAAAGAGTTAAACTTTAAATTTAATTTTATAAAAAATTCTGCGCTCTTTTACTTTGCACCTTGACCATACAAAATTTCTCACTGTGAGTCGTAATGAAGCCAATGTAAACATAAGATAGAAAAAGCGTTCACTCTTGTATGTATACATAAACTAAACTAAAATGGGTAATCACCGAATTTGAAAAAGCATTCGCGACGTATAACTCTTTCTGCCTCTTTCACGCTGAAAAAGCCAAATCCCTACAGCGAAACAGTGGTTTCAAAAATCCGCACAAATTCAAATCCGCATTAAAAGACCTAAAAAAGATATTCATGCAGGTTCTGTAATTCACTTCCGAGTGAACTTCAACCCCTGCCAATTTGAATTCAAAGCGGAGTTGATTGATATTCACTCGGAACCTGCCTGATAATGATTGCAGATTAAAATGAAAAAAAAAAACTTTTTAACAAAACTTGTTTTAAAATTTCTTGTTAGAGGTAGTTTATTTAATCTAACTTTTAGTTTTCGCAGCTCTATATCCGCCACTGAATTTTGTAAGATGCCATAAGGCAGGAATTTACATTCCCAAGCGCCAGATAATTAACCATTTACTGCTTATAGTCCTTTTAATCCATATATTTAGTTAGGCTAGATAAGCTTGGCTGGAACCGTAATAGTAGGATCTTCATCGGTGATGCCAGATAAGTCACGATAAGTCTTTTTTACGATGGTGAATTTTTAGTACCTTTTCGGTAGAGTTTTATTTAGGGTTATATACCGTAGTAAAATTATGGCATTTCATGTTAAACGAAATTTACTTACATATTTGAAATGTCACTTGACCATTCATTCTTTTGTCTTTATATTTTAGTCCGGCACTGTTTGACAGAGCGAGTTCTGCAGAGCAGCAGTGCCTGTCTAAATGGCCAACTGACTGTCAGCTGTCGACTGAGCTACTTTTGTTGCATTATTGATTTCAACTCACGCCCAGTTTTCTTATACTACTCTAGTATAACCTAGTTCCGTTGTGAGTTGACTGCCCTATACCTCTTGGTCTAAGCCCCGACAGTGTGTCGTGAAAAATAGATATTTCAAATACCTAAATGCTCGTATAACCAAGATTTTTTAACCAAGTTGACCCTACTGATATCCAACACAGCAAGACTTTTATTGCCGCCAAAACTTTAATTCTTTTGCTAGTCACCACATGAACCGCCCTTATGTAACTTTATACAAACATATGTATGTATGTGGTATGTATCATAAATACACACACATAAACGCATATAAACTGGACGATTGTATAGCGGAGGAGTTCTGGTGTAACTTAATTTAAGGCTCGTAAATTTTCTCAATTACACAGAAAGTAGGAACAACTAATGCATGAATGTAATAGAACCCGTGGGCTACTGCGCACCTAAGCCACATAAGCTAGAACCTAGTATAAGTCAAATAAAACTTCTTGAACAAATGAAAGTTGCGAGTAGAATACTTAAGTACGTCCTACGTAACTTAACTTTGCTACAAATTGTTTTATTGCAAAACAAAAGCGAAGAAAATGAGAGCATCAAGAAACGATTCGAAAATATTTTTAATGCAAGAATTCTTAAGATTTTACTCACATTTTTAAATTAAACTTTTCCTTCCTTTGTGCTGAAGGCAACTAGTCGGCTAATGAGAGGGTCAGAAGTGGCTGTACTACTGCCATTAAGTGATCCCGTTAGATCTCTAGATTATTATTGCCGCGGCTTAGGAGGAAGGAGGAAAAAGACAGAAGACTTTCAGCAAGAGTCCTGACCGGCGTCATCACACTTTGCTACGATGGCGAATACCAACAAGTACCTTCTACAGAAGCTGCCGTGTTGAGGATGAGGATGAATCAATTGACCACTTTCTCTGTTGCTGTCCTTGGCTGCAGTTGAAGCGTCAAAAGGACTTGGAATCACGCTTCGTCAAGAGTCTGGCGGTGAAACTCTTTGTTCTCTTCTATTTCATTTTGGGATAGTAATTGATTCAGCCATGAAAAATATACATATTAGATCGGCTATTTCGAATTTTTGAAGACTGATTTCAGTTTTGTAATCCGCGACTCAAAGAACTTTTTAATATGAAAATTTGATATTGGATCCCCTATTTTAAATTTTTTAAAACAGATCTCAGTTTTGTAATCGGCGACTCAAAAAATCTTTAAAATATCAAATTTCATAAAAATCTGAAATAAAAAAAAATTGAAATCCATCCGCCATATTTAATCGACCATTTTGATTTTTGAAAACTAATTTCAGTTTTGTAATCAGCGACTCAAGGAACCTTTGAATATCAAAATTCATAAAAGTCTGAAATTTTTGTAAAAATCCATCCGCCATATTGGATCCGCTCTTTTGAATTTTTTGAATATCAAATTTTATTAAAATTTGGAATTTTTTTAAATCCATCCGCCATTTTGATTCTTTGAAAACTGATTTCAGTTTTACAATCAGTGACTCAAAGAAAAGTTTTTAAACATCCATCCGCCAAATTGGATCCGCCGTTTTGAATTTTTGGAACACTGATTTCAGTTTTGTAATCAGCGTATCAAAAAACATTTGAGTATCAAAGCTGATAAAAATATGCAATTTTTTTTAAATGCATCCGCGATATTGAATTTTTGAAAGCTGATTTCAGTTTTGTAATCAGCGACTCAAAGAATTTTCGGACATCAAATTTTATAATAATCTGATTTTTTTTTAATCCTTCCGCTTTATTGGATCCGTCATTTTGAATTTTTAAAACCGACTTCAGACTCGTAATCAGCAACCCCAAAACCCTTGGATACGGATTGAATTAAGTTTAAAAAATCTATTAATTGATCTAGCAAAGATTTATTCATATAAACCGAATTGACAAAATAAGGGTACTTTTGTGTCTCTACTTTCCGAAAATGCTTGATTTTTTATGTAGTATATTAAATCACTGATTCTTCTACTCTTTTTATTATTAAATAAACGATTGTTGAATTATTTAGATCATTTTTGTTTTTGCATGGGTAATGCTTCTATGTATCCGAGAAACACTGTATCTACACATATACATGCGTCTGTATGCATGTATTTATGTTAGTAAAATGGAAAGCAACCTGATTATTTGAAAATTCTAACCCCACATATTTTCAGTACCATTTCTCTATAACAAGATTTTTTCCCTGTAAATATTTGCAAACACTCCAAAACTCATACAAGTGAACGAACCCATAGGTCTGAACTCGTATAAATTTAGGAATGTACATACATACAGCCATGCAATCCCTCTTCAATAACCCATTCAGTAAGTCAATTGTAAACAAAATTTAAGCAAAAAGCACAAAAAGCATTGCGAGTACCGAAAAAAACTAACTTTCTCCGGCAGCCAATGCTGCCGATTAATTTACGCATCATCGATTAAACCCATTAAATAAAGTTTTCGCTGTAAGCGCAAAAAAAACTCACTACATACATACATATGTGTAAACAAACACTTTAACAAACTAATAAAATCGAATGAATGAAAAAGTATGCAATAAATAAATGACTGGCCAATACTCGTAAAATCATTAAGTAAATTTTTACGATAAAAGTGTTTACATTTAGGCTTTTAACTAAATTAAAAATAATCTTAAAATTTCACAATAAGCTCAAGTATTTGGCATTTAAGTTATGTATGCGGTCACATCGGTATGTATGTATGTAAATATTTCATGTTTGCATATCGTAGATAATGCATTGCGTATTGCATTAAAGTTAAATTTTTGGCAATAAAATATAATAATTTATATAAAAAGCCGGCAATGGCCACGCATTTAAGCCAACCAAAGTTGTTAAGCCCAAAATGAATGGCCGTGCATGGCCAAGTCGAATTGGCCATATTAATGTCATTTTGCGATTTTTATAACCACAAACATGGGTACCTATGCATCTATGTATGTATGTATGTATGTATGCATGTATGTAGGTGAAAAAGAAGTGTGCGTCAAATCCGCGCTTCAATACCTGGCCGCCAACCGCAATCTCAACGCCATCGCCGTCTGTGGATTAGGCCTAAGTATTTACATAAATGTTGACGCAGGAAATTATATGGTTCGCAAAAGAAACACGCGCGGGTCGCACAGCGTGACATGCCCATATGTCCACATAGCCATATCTACGAGCACTGATCGCTAGACAAACCGACGCACATCACAGCGATTTGTACTTGCATGTATGTATGTATGTATGTCTAAGTGGGCCTCAACCCAAACACTTACTCCCGCATACAAATTCACCCAATCTTAATGCAAACCATTAAAGTTCACATAAATTCTTTTTTTTCGCTTACCTACCCATGCAAAAACTTTAATTTGCCATAAAGTCCTAGTTAAGTAGTGCATAAGTACAACTTTATGTGACCATTCCGCATCTGCGCTCACATCCATTCATTTGTGCCACCAACTCGTCTGCTAGTACACGAGTAGTTACATACAAACATGCAAGCATACTATATACACACCTGTGCAGTGTCGTAGTCAGGATTTCCGGAAGAGGGATGATGAAAAGATAATTGAATATGCAATGCAATGGCTAGAGACGTCACCTCTGTGTATTCTTTCATATATTTGCACAACATATTACACACGTTCTTCAAAAAGGACACAACTCAAAAATAAATTAGGTAAATTTTTTTGCATAAATCATAGGATCTATCTCCAATTAATGCAAATGTTTTTTTCTTCATGATTATATTCTCTAACTAGAAAACTACAGTTATACCTCTCTGCAGAAAAAATTATCAATTGATAAAAAATAACCCACTTGAAGTTAGCTTTTTACGGATTTCTATAAAATATATAAATTCTAATTGGCTACGGAAAGTAGTTGACAAGTAATGCAGGAGATCGTTTTCTTTAAACTCGTTTCTATTTAAATATCCTGCACTTTGCAAATACTTTTTCGAATTGAGGACAAATAAGAGGAAGATCGAAATTTCAAAATATGGGACCACCTATAGCAGAATATGTAAACAAATATGAAATGTAATAAAACAAATAAAATAATTAAATAAAAAAATAATATTTTGTTTTTCCTATTGATATTTTATGTCCAAAAGTAGTTAGAAGTTAATTACATTAAACGCAGATGTAACCACCCTTGACTATTTGGCGGTCATCGCCATAGAAATACAGTTAGCTTTCGTCAAAGAAAATATACAGATAAAAGTGACTTTAAGCTCCTTTCTAATCAACTTAAAGTTAGCTTATAGTTAGTTACATTTCTTGCTCTTCGAAGGATTTTGTACGGCTCTGAATAAAGAGCATCTAATCTAAGAGATTTTTATAAGTCCCTGCTTGTAGACATAGTATTTTTATTAGCCTCTTCTTTTATATCATTTTCTCTTCCATTTCATGATTAGAATAAATTCTCTACAAATTTTCACTTTCTGAGCTCTATAAATTTTCTTCTTCATTCAGAGCGTTTAATCAATATTTTTATTTTATTTTTATTTTTGAGGAATTAGTCAGCAACAAGCTAAATCATATACTTCTATAAATTTTAATTTTTCGAACAACTGTGCCTTGTCTTTTCGAAGTAGGATCTCTCTTCAAAAGGATAATGAATACTTTTCATCCATACTATGCCAGATTTTAATAGATAATGAAAGAGGACTTTGCTTTCGAACAGACATTTCATTTCCTAAAATATTTCAGTCATCAGTGTGTATATTGAGTGAAAATAATTTCAAACAAAAATGAAATTATTACGTGTAGACTATTTCTATTCGTGTAAACTAAAATACCTATGCGATCGCCTACCCTCAAAAGTGTAGGTAAGCTATACTTATGAGATTACGATATGAAGGTCTCGTGAGGCTTTCACTGTTCCAAGCGAAAACACTCTTTAAAAGCTTTTCACGTAGACATGTTTTAATTTGGACATTTTTGATCTAAGGGTTTTGTATGAACTTACTCTATTTTGGATTTTAATATATAAATTAATTTTATAAGCATTTTTGTATATGTTTGTATTGTTTTTCTATCATTTCAAAACTATAGTTTTTCGTAAACATTAAGATTTAGGAATTAAAATAGTATTGTGTTATTAAATCAAAAGAAAAAAAATACTAGTTTATTGTCGAAGCATCGATTTATCTCCCAATCCCCCCTTGGCTACGTCACTGTACCCATGGTTATAAATACAAAAGGCAGTGCTCACCGCCAGTTACGACAATTTAGTGAGCATAAGGTTCTGAAAAAGCTGCTATTTAACATTCGTATGTACATATGTACCTAAGTATATACATACATATTTGAGTAAGAATTTCATGCATAAATTTGTACATTTAATTGTCGTTTTCGGGCGTTACCTCTCTGCTGTTCTTTACGCAGGCTTCGGTGATAAACTACACGGGGAGTCGCTATGGTCATTGGTGTTTTTGTTACCATAGCTGCCAACGCCTTCAGCGCCACCTCAGGCACTAATGGCTCTCGTACAGGTGGCAGGTTAGTCAGATATATGTATCAACTGTGCGCGTCTATGCGGGTTTATTAAGGTAAGCTGTCTTTTTGGTGAAGTTTGATCTTAAATTTTTGTTTACGATGCTTAAGTAGGCAAATAAAAAATTGCTTCTTTGACAACCGGCACCAAGCGACAAGACTTAGTTGAAGTTTTTGCAGGCAGCAGGTTATCAAGCCCTACCTAGCTAAGCGAGTCCATTAAGAAACAGGCATTTGTAATACCATGCATACGTTAGGTATGCCGGTGTTGATACTGAATAAGTAAGCTAGGTTTGAGAGTGCTGGCTAGCTACTATAACCATAGTCCTACCTAATACCTGGACTAGTTTTATTGTCCTAGGGTCTATTCCATTTAGTGCAGGGCATAAAGGGTGAGTTAAGTGTGGGCAAGCGCTTACATCTTACTATGAAGGAGACGTGAGCCGTGTAGGCTGTAAGTTCAGCAAAACCTTCTTCTATTTTCTTGAATATCTTATTCGGTAAAGTAGTCTATGCATACATCACTGCGCCTTGACACTTCTGAGAAATCTGATTACTCAGTTATTAAAATTGCCAGTTATATCTAGGAAAACCCCCACTACGAATAAGCCGTGCTCTATGTATCTGGATAATAAAGAGCTCAGCCGGGTATATCCAGATTGGAGCACAGCTTTGATATCAAGGGGCGACCGGTATAAGTATAAATATGTGGATATACCCGAACTTGATTGAAAACTGGACTGCCTGCTGTGGTTTAATCGTAAGCCCAAAATCCCAATTTTTCAATCTCATCAATGGGCTACTTTCCGAAAATCTCTAAGAGGGTGAAGTATCTTGGCTTTATGCTTGAAAGTAAGCATTCCTTGAATCTCAACATGAAGGAATGGAAGAAAAGTCGCCGGTAGCCGCATATTGTTGAAAGGGGACTATTTGCAAGCGCTAACCTCATAATTAAAGCGATTGTATTTTATGGTGTCCTTGTTGGGTAAAGTGCACTGAACAAAGTGAGGACAAGGGACACTGGCCTAAACCAAACACTGCACCATTCGCATCCCTTCAAGAGAGGACTGGGCGGGTAGAATTATGTATCTGAAATCATGTTCCCGAAGTTGGATGGGACGGTAGGTGTAGGTGTCTTCTGCCAAGACCGCTCCCTCAATCTAAACTCAGGCTCTCTCACACTGCTGCCGCTCTTAAAGAAAACAGTGAAATAGATGCTTATCATTTAATATATTTTAAGAAAGTTAACATACATTTACATATTATGAAAAAGGCGGAACCAATAATGGTAGTGTTGGGACCAATGATGTCGATGTCGTCCTTATACGTCTTCAGTTCTGCTGCTCATATTATCTTCTCCAACAACAGATTAAAAATGTCGCACAATAAAGAGTTGCGCTATCTTGAGTCGATATAGTGTATATAGTATCAAACGGCGCGGATAGGACGGTGTTGGTGGCATTGTCCAGCTTCATTTTACCTAGCCGCATTAGTTTCGTGGGGATACCAAATTTATATTTCTCTCTCGGGTCTTTACCAAAATTTGGCGTAAAGTAAATACCAAGTCTATGATGATTTTTCAGGTCTAAAACCACACTGATAAGGTGCAAACAGTTCGCTGACATTAAGCTTTAGCCTCTGACACCTTACGTTCAATAAAACTTTGTAAGCAGTGATTTAGAGTTTGTCTATACGGCAGTTGGCACAAAGGGCGGAGGCGCCCTTCTTGTGGGCGGAGCACATTTAAATCCAAATCGTCAGGCATGTATCCACTGGACCTCGTTCGGCATAATAGGTGGCGCATGCAACTCATCAACTTTTTAATATCACACTTAAATAGCTCAACTGTCAACTTGTGGTCAGCTGATTAAGTCAAGTGACATTTTGACAAGTTTTGGCTATTTTTCATTTGTTTATTTAATGTTTATATTTTTGAAGTCAAATTCTTTAGCGGCGGTTGGTTGGTTGGGAGTAAATTGGAAAATTCAACGGAAATTGCACAAGGAAATGGTTGGGGCGGAAACAAGTGCTTCTTGAGTGCAAATGGTATTAATTTAACAAAAACTTGCTAATAAAAGATTAAAGAATAGCACTTAGAAAAAGACCAATACAAGAATGAAAGTAAAGGTGAGTACGTACATAGATAAAGAAAAGGATAAAGGCAATGGTAAAAATGAAAACAAAAACAAAGATGCGTAAAGGTAAATGCAAAAATTAAGATCAAGGTAAATTTAAACACTTTCCATATATACGGGCAAAGGTGATTGGGAATATGTAGATGAAGAAAATGATAAACATAAAAGTAAAAACAAAGATAAACATAAAGAAAAACATGAGGATGGTGATACCGATAAAAGTAAAGATGAAGATAGAGGAGAACGATTAAAATAAAGGGATATAGATAGACACAGAGACGCAATCTAGGAACTATTTCGGGATTTTTGAAATTTTCGGGGTTCTTGAAACTAATCGATATAATAATCGATATTTTTATCGGTTTTGTTATCGATATTTGTTAAATTAAAACGTGGTCATATGTTTGAGTCACTGTATATGCGCAGTTGGTCTACACATGGTGTATTTTCTATGGCGGGTTCCGAGATTTCTAGATTCATTATGGACCCAAAAAAAAACATTGTCTGGAAACGTATTTACAACTTCTTCGCCTTGTTTGATTCCGACAAGTTAAAAAAGTTATTCTCGAATAGCGGACGCCTCTCGGCAGGCATCGACAAATCCCAGTAAATTTCTCCTTACATCACGCCGTTCCCCTTTTTTAGAGTTGGGACAGTATTTCAGTAACTTGACTTCCTACATGTTTTTTTCTTCTCCAAGCTTACATGGACTGGAACTAGTCAACTAACTATTCGAACGATGTTCTGGTTTTCCTTTGAAATTATAATTATTTAGTTTCATATAAAAAAATAAAGTTGTGAAAAAATTCGCTTATGTACTTCTGTTTGGCGGTTAGAGCTCGATATATGTATGGGCATGGCCTAGATGCCCACAATGTTGTTATAATTAGTTTCAGCCCCTTTTGTGCCCCTGAGCTTGTTGCACGTCATAGAAGTTTCGCATTTCTACATAGATATTTTATGATAATTTAGAAAACATTATTACATTGTTGTCTTGTTTGCATGCATGGCCCATCAAGGTGTGTATATGTGTGCATGTACAATATATTAGCACAGAGACGACTTGTTACAAAGTTTATGTGTGTTGTATGTACAATTATGAACGGCTGACTTCAATGCTTGTTGCCTGGGTACATATCGCATATCATCGGTATGGTTTATTATCATTAAATATGTTTGTGTGGTCTGTGGTTTTTCTCATTTTATGATCACATTCACTAATGTTCTTGTGAGCAAATTTGCTATTTGTCTTATCTTAACTGAACTTGGCTTTACTAGCCATCGAATGATTATGATGTTCAAATAGATGGTAAATCAATCGTAGCAAAGAGAAATAAGACAACATGAAATAGATTTAATTTTCTGTTTGACTCGATGATACGTTTTGTTAGGAACTCATGTTGTCTTCAAAACCATTAGATTTGCTGATGAATTCGCTTGGATACCTTCTCTGGAATTCGTACAGCTGATCATTCCTAAAAGTATCCTCCACTTCATTACTACCATCGAGATTACAGCTGCGGCGTTAGATGTACGGTAGATTCGTTTTAGTCACGTTTTTCACCCTAGGCCCAGTGGCCCATAATCGTGGCTGTTTATCAGTATACATATGTCCATATATATGTCCTGACTTACATACCTAAGAGGTCTTCCCCTTTGGATTTCCTTGTCGATCTTTGACCAGATCTATTTTACTATTTAGCAAATAGTAGTACTACATCTTGCCTCAAACTTTTGTAGCAATAATAAAGGATTAGTCCGAGTAGGTAATGAAGTTTCCTTGCTTCGGGCATATCAGTAGAGCTCTGGCGCTTGTTAGTTCATCAGCTCTCTCATTTCCGTAAATGCTCCTTTGGTCAGAAGCCATAACGACTTCT